>NW_010545972.1:0-543 GCF_000687285.1 Phaethon lepturus
GGCCCCGTGCCTCGGTTTCCCTGCCCGTACAGCTGGGACGACGGCGCTGACGCCTTCTTCGGAAGGCGCTGGCGTTAGACGTGGTCTGCCGGGGTCGCGTTATCTCCATACCCGTCTTCGGCCCCTCGGTGCCCTTGTAACCGTGTCCCCCACGGGGGTTTTGTTGGTGTAATTACAGTTCGTGTAAGCAGCCGCGCCTAGAACCAAAATCTCTGCGCCTGAACCCAACCTGGGTGCGGGGCAGGTCTTGGAATCGCCAAAACCGGGAGCCCCAAGAGGGAAGGGGATGCAGGAGAAAGGGAGCGGTTTTTGGTAAAATGGAGCCTTTTGGGGCACACCGTTCCTGGTTGTGTCTGGGTGGAGAGAAAGCAAAGCACAACCCATTTTCGGTATCTTCGCAGCTTCCCTTTGCGCTGCGACGGCCGCGGATGCGACACGCTCAGCCCAGCTACCGGGCGCCCAGAGGCCACGGTGATGGGGGCCCTTGGAAAAGCCCAGCCAAATGCAGGAGTGCCGCCTCGGCGGGGCAGTATCCCACCGTAG
>NW_010545972.1:574-7708 GCF_000687285.1 Phaethon lepturus
ATGGCCTGAGCCGGCCATGCAGCGAGGCCGGGGCCGTTCTCAGTGCCAGGGTCAGTCCTTGGTGGTGGCATTTTCTGAGTTGGGCTGCTGCCTGCTCGCGGTTGTGGGCTCTGATGACAGGCGGGTGGCGGACGAAGTCACCTATGAGCGTCCACGGTCCGGGGATTTCCTAAACCTGAGATGATATCAGCACCTGCAGGTGAAAGTCCTGCATGGCCGCTCACTCAGGCATTTGCCCCGTGGGGTTTGATCCTGAATTAGCATCGCTCCTGGCCACATGCCCTTCCTGGGCTCACGTTTGCCCAGCAGCAACGCTTGGGGTGCTGCCACCCCACTGTCCTGGCCATGAGGGGCACCTCTGCCACCACCGAAGTTGACCAGGATCCGGCATCTGCCCTCCCCCCTCCCCGGACCACATGTGTTCCCAAACCTCCGATTCTCTAATTTTCCTTTTAAAAAAACCATTAGGGTTATACAACCACATTAAATGTCTCCTGACGGACAAGAAAGGACACGAATCCAACCTTTCATCATTCCCACCCCCAAATAAATCCAGACAAGGTTCCTTTGTAGCAGCTAAGCTGAGACATCTTAACATTTCCCTGCTAGCAAGCTCCAAGTTTCTTTACTCACCATATATTTCCCCTGACAGTTTGTACAGATACTTAAGACACCATATAATTATCATCACAGCTAAAAGGCAAGGGGTGATTTATTTGTGACAAGCACCACCTTTCCGCGATGACGCCATTGACACTTACACCGAGGGTTTTTTTGGCGTGGGGAGGTGCGGAGAGGCAGAAGCCAGGCTGCTTTCTCCTCCTTTTTTGTTTTGTTTTGTTTTGTTTTGTTTTTATGCTCATCCTTTTCCCTGCAGGCGCTTCACTGCGAGACAACCGGCACCCAGTCCCAGGACCGTCCCCACTATCCCTGAGCCCCCAAGGCTCTTGTGATTTCATGGCTTGGGCCAACACAGGTCTCTCCGTCTGCACTTCTTTGACTCTTGGCGTGTGAACAATGCGTGCACTTATCTCAGTACTTATTTAGTGCCCAGCTCCACACCCTGAAATTGCCTGATTATAGCTTTCGGAGCCTGTGTGATGCATTGGGTTAGGCAAACAGATGTGCCAAGCAGCCTTGTTGAAAACCCACATCCCGGCAGCAGCTTTCAGCTCTCCAGGTTGTTCCCTTTCTTTTTTTTTTTCCCTTTCTCCTCCTCTCCCTCCCCCTTTTCCTTTCAGAAGTAGCTCTAATAATTGCCTTCACATTGCTCTCAGCAAGGGAAGGGCTGGGGAGAAACACTCAATGTTTCAGCCATTTGCCAGTAATTTTCTCTCCAAGGAATGGGCCCCTCCATAGCCAAGTACTCATGACTCTTTTGCCTGGTTGTCTCCTTGCCTAGAACAAACCCACCCCCTTGCCTCCTCCCTGCTTCCTTCGCCAACCGAACCGCCAAGACGTCTCCTCTCAACTCGTGACCTCTTCAGGTGCACGTCTCCACACGGCAAGATCTGCAGAGGGAAGGCAAGCAATGCTGGGCTTTGTTGGTGCCAAGGGTGGCCTTCTGCAACCCATCCTCTACCTCTCTAGGGCGCCTCCTTACCTTACATCCACCCTGAAAGAGCTCGAAAGGAGAGGGCAATGTGTTGGCCCTGGTATGGAGAAGTGTAGGCCGGGAGATGTTTCACCCTGTGTGAATTTTGTCTAGTCGTCTTTTGGAGCCAGTGGAGAGAAATGGGCACCTTGTAAGGGCCATCTGACCCAACTAAAATAGCAAAATCAGGATGGGAGGAGGTTTTTTGGAGGTACCAGTCTCTGTTGAGTGAAAAGGCTTTCATGGCTGTTGATAGACAAGATAAAGTCCTACCCAAGAGGACAAGGAGAGATTTGATAGGAGACTCTTGGTTCCTCCAGATCCTCCTCTCAGCCCAGCTCATCGCTAAGCCCTCATGGTAGGAAACATCCACCTGGGGAACGAGCCCTGCAAGACTCGAGCTGCCCAAACCCTTCCACTGGGACCCCAACATTGCTGCTCCCATCAGTGCAGCCCTGAGCCTCACGTTGCTCTTGAAAGCTGCTCTCAGGTGCCCGTAGCTAAGGTCTTCCCACCTTTATGGCCCATCAGTTGGGTTCTTCCTCCTCCTTGCCATGTTGTGATGCTTTGAGGGGCTTTTTGAGGCTCAGGGCAGTGGGGAAGGTGCAGCTCACAAGTACGTTGTGTTTGCTCCCAGGCCACCAGGTGCAGTGACTGGAGTGGCACTCAGTGGCTCTGGGACGCAAAGAGATGGTGATTGGGGCACCTGCTCCAGGTACCACCTCTACAAAAGCCAACGTTTGAATTCCACGAGTAATCTGCCATTCTGTGTCTCAACATTGTTGAGACAGAGACCAAGGTGCCGCCGTGATAGTTGGGGAACATACGTTCCTCTGCATGGCTGGTACAGGAAACCTGGCAAGAGCAGCTCACATGAGGACATCTTCCCTGTGGGCTTCTACGATTACATGAGTGTTCAAGGACTCAATTGGGTTGTCCACACATATGTGTCTGGATTTATTTCAGAGACATCTCACAGAGCAGGTCTTGTGTAGATCACCCACACTTGTGCCATTTGGGGCAGGCTGGGTTGGCCCATGGGCAATGACATGGGGGGACCTCAACTTAACAAGCTGGACATCCACCCACCCATGCACAGGCTGGCCCCACTCCCACCCCAGCTCTGGTCCTTGCCCAGGTGACACTGGACTCTGCGCTTGGAGAATGAGGATGGCGATGGATGGATGGTCCTCACCCGCCTTCCTCTTCCCCTCCTTCCGTGCTGCAGGGCTGTGGTGAGCAACGCCGCTGTTTCCAAAACTCATGTTTTGCTCTGAGAAGCTGCAGCTTTCTTCCCTGCTTCTGCCACGTCGATCCTAACCCTGCCTGCCCTCCCTTGCCCACTCTCACGTGCAGCGACGGGCTCAGACTAGCTCCTCTCCCAGCAGCAGCTACAGCAGCTTTCTGAGTCACCCCAACATTCCCGCGTGCCCCAGAGAAGATGGGATTGCAATTGCTCAGCTCCGTGCCTTTGCCGCCTGTTTACGTCACCAAGCTCCCCTTGGAGTGGTGAATTAAGCCTCTATATCCCAGCTTAGCTCCAGAGCAGAACTCTTCCCTGCCCCACCTCCTGCTAGTTCTGAAAGCTATTTTAAAAATGTCCTGGAATCAAACCAATGCTTTGTAGAAAAAAAGAGGGAAAAAAAGAAGAAAAATGGAAAAAAAAAAAAAAAGGAAATTAAAAAAAGAAAAAGAAAAACAAATTTTAAAGGGAAGCCAGATCCTCTTTGCTCCCTGGCGCTGTATCCAGGCAATGCCAGACGGTTGCACATGTTCACACCAGCTTCCTACGGGGCTGCATAAATGAGAGGGGCAAAGGGACACCCCCCTCAATCAGCACGAAATGCCACCTCATGCCATCACATGTCCAATTGAAAACCTGTGACATCTAAATTTAAGCAGGTTCCACCTGGTTCCTGACGTAGGCAGTGGGGAGAAGCATGCGCACGCAGAGGACAATTCATCTGCGCTATCTTGGGTACCGATCTCCAGTGATTCACCCTCTGCAGGTGTCTCTTCCTCACCTTTGATTATAACGGGAGTCTTTGATATCTCAGCCTTTATCGTAGACAGGTCCTACCTGTGCGTCTGCTTTTGAGTACCTCGTTCAAGACTGATCTGGAGGATAAATCAGGAAAAATGCTGAGAATGATCAGAAGCCTAATAAAACACAACCCTGCTTGTGCAATCTTTGCAAGGACTCTCGAGAAGAGGAAGCAAAAGGATCAGGGATAGCTGCTTCGTGTCAAAGTTTGCTGAAAAAGGAAGAGTAAATTAATCCCTCTGTCTGCTGGGGACAAGAGAAGAAGCCAAAAGCTTGAGCAGCGTGTAGCAAGCTGAGTCCAGTCTGGGCTATCACACCATGGAGCAGCTTTTGTGCCTTAAAGAGCCCAAAATGGAGGAGGAAGGGGAATCTCAGAGTCCCAGTCAGCAGCTGGGCAAAGAAAAATGACTTTGATTGGCTATGGTTGCACTACGTTAAGAGCCTATATCTACATTAAATATTAATCAAAGCCGAACACCAACCTCTCTGTGAGGAATACATCATCTGAGGCGATTTAGAGGTGGGCTACCAAAGGAGGGCCTTGGAGGTCTGATAACCAAAAACGTTTGTTCTTCCCCCTCTCTAAAAAAAAATTGGGGTATTATGGTCACCTTTAGTTGAACACCTCTTGGGAATGACACAATCTCAATTGTTCTTGGTGCTGTACAACATGCACCGCAAAAAATGGGTTTGCCATGCTCTCCTAATTTAGGAGTATAGACAAGGTCCACCTGAAAATCTCTGAACTTGTTCCCCAGGGGCTCAGAAACAGATGAACTATGGGCAGAGGTTGGCCAATGTTGTGGTGAAGAGGAGCCGAGATGTCCTGCATCCCAAGTCTGTGGCTTCATGGCAAAGCCTACCAACTCTTGCGTTGTTCTTGGCCCAAAAGCGGTGTAGCTGCAGGCCCAAGCAATGCAGAGAACCATAGGCTGTACTAAATTTGCCCTCTCCCACAGACTCTTCAAAAAAAGAAAAAAGAAAACACCCAACCCCAGAATGGCAAAGGCAAAAGCCAAGGAGAAAGACCTTGGGTGGCAAAACCACATGTTTATAGCCCTTAGGCTTTGACAGATCATTGGCTTTAGAGCGTTTCAAGCTCCAGAGAAGGCAGCCAGCTCCCAAAAATATGTCATTGCCAGCATTTTGAGAGACACATTTTTGGCAGGCCAGCTCATGAAGACAGGCCCTCTGTCACCACAAAGTGCTCATCGGCTTGCCCACATGTTGACGACAGCTTTGAGGCTCTCTTGTCTTCTTGGAGGCTTTTCTCAGGAGGAAGGGTGCCGAGCCGTGGGTGCACTGCAGTTTGTGGGTGGAAATACTCCCTGCGTGCAGGGAGGAATTTGAAAATCCTGAGCCCACAACCACGTTGAGTCATGGGCTACGGCAAGCAACCGCGAGCCAAGCTGCCGCCCAAGCCTTGAGCCTCCTGCACTGGTAGGATGGTTTTCTGTCATGTTTTGGTCTCCCTCAACGGAAATCCTTGACTTGACCGCCTGGTGTCAGGGGAAGGCTATGGAGAAGTTTGGGCTTTGTCAGGAGAAAGAGGTCTCCTAGAGTCCATGCATCTTGGGTGTCCCAAAGGAAGATAGAACCCCACCTGGAGAGTGGGGCTTTGCATCTTCCAAGAGCAGCCACATCTGTGGGAGCCATCTCGAGACCTATGAACACATCTGCTCTGTGCTGGAATGCTCCTTGGAGCAGCTGGGAGCAGGATGTGCTTCAGGTACCGTGTGTGTCCCATCCCACAGCTGCGTGGGTTGCCCATGACGTGGCCAGCATTGGGGTTGTTTGAGCCTTGAACCACCATCAAAGGGACAGAAAAATGGTTGTTCAAATCCACTCTTGCTGTCTTCAACACCCCAATTTGTGATTCTCATCTCCCCCCCACTGCTGCTCCAGGCCTCCGTGTGCCCCAAACCCCACCTGACGGCACTGCATTCCCACAGGATGCCACGAGCGGAGAGTCCCAAAAGGATCCAGGAGATCTGAGATGCCCGCCTGGAGGGGAGATTTTGGGGCAACAGCAGGAGAGTTCCCTCCTGCAGCACAGCTCTCCCATCTGAGGCTGCTTTGGGGGCTCCTGCCCCACAGACCTGTCTGCCCCACAGATGTTCGGTGCTCTTGGTGATGACCGGTTGGAAAACTCCTTGGAAAAGCAGCTGTCAATGAAGACCCTTGGCCCTGTGGGCTCAGCACCTCCTCCTAAGCCCTCGAGACCAAATTTTGCTTTGGGAGCTTTTCCTGCCAATGTGGGGCTTTTCTCCTGCATCCCACTGCTCATCCGGATGCTGCTTACGCACCATGAAGGCATGAGATGCAACTCAAACCCCAACCGTTGTGATCTGCTCTTTGGGTCTGCCCTGCGCCCTTTTCCTCCCCATCTCTGAAAAGATGCTTTAAAAACTCCTGCTTGACTCTCCTCTGGTTGCAGAAGGAAATAAAATCGTCAACAACAGGAGCCGCGGTGTCTGCAGGTATCACATTTGCGAAGCTGGGATATATCAGGGAGGAAAACAATGCAGATTTGTGTGTAGGCAGCGGGAGAGGGTTTGGGACATTAAAAGCCGTTACAGATGATGGGTGATGCGCCAGGCTGGGATAAAATAATGTGGGAAAAGGAGGGAGAAAGTTGAAGAAAAAGGATGTGTGGATAGGTGGGTGGATGATGAAGCCCTGAGCACTCTTGTCTGACCCCACAGCTGACCCAACCTCAACCAGGAGCTTGGACGAGGGACCTGAGATCCCATCCACCCCAAATCACCCCGTGATCCGACCCAAATTTCACTATAATCCCTACGTACCGCACCACCCTATCCCACACCGCAGTGTGAACCCAAGCGCGCTCCGGCCGCTCTTCGCAGGAGCTTGTTGCACAAGCGAAGGGGTTAGCAGCGCACGAGGCCCTAAATAAAAGGTGCAAAATCCTTGTCTGGTTGCACCCCCCGGGCGTTTTGGAGCCGTCCCAACCCCAGAGGCTTGAACGCATCCCGGGGAGAGCCTGGAACTGGTCCCTGCCTTGTGGTCGTGATGGGCTGAATCAGCTCAAGGCGGTTCTTATCCTGACATGTCTAATTGATACCTTGGGCCCAAGGTGTCATTAAAACGCTTGGATAATCGCTACAGGTACAGAAAGCCGGACTGTCGGTTTAAAGAGGGTGATTAATGTTCCCAAAATCCAGCGTGCATCCCGGGGAGAGCCTGGAACTGGTCCCTGCCTTGTGGTCGTGATGGGCTGAATCAGCTCAAGGCGGTTCTTATCCTGACATGTCTAATTGATACCTTGGGCCCAAGGTGTCATTAAAACGCTTGGATAATCGCTACAGGTACAGAAAGCCGGACTGTCGGTTTAAAGAGGGTGATTAATGTTCCCAAAATCCAGCGTGTCCCTGCGGGGAAGGGTCTTGGGGTGGGGGGTGTCCCCAGGGGGTCGGTCCTGGCCCCTCCAGGCTGTGCACGATGCGTTGGCACTCGCAGGCTCGGCGGGGGGTTA
>NW_010545972.1:7731-8984 GCF_000687285.1 Phaethon lepturus
AATCTTTTTTTTATTAGCATCAAACACCCATAGTCTTGTAAGTACATGTGTTCTCCTATTGACGCGAGGGAGCCTTTGATGCTGATTTACGGCAGCGAGGGGCAGCCAATCTATAATTGCCAATCTATAATTGTACCCTAAAAAAGGGGATATTAAGGAATTAAAGGCATTTCTGCAGAGCCAAGCGATCCAATCCCCCTTTCCGCCACCGTCCTGCCACACTTTGCTGCGTATCTCCCGAGGAAGGGAGGTTGGACCCACCAGGGATGTACCATGGGGTCAAACCACCCTTGGGTTATGGGGATGAGGTGATTCCCCCAAAAACCTTGTCCTTGCACCTGCAAAACTAAGGAAACCTGAGCAAAACGTTGCTTGGCTATGCCCGGGAGGGGAAAAAACCCAATCAGATCCCATATTAAGGAACGGGGAAGGAGGAGGTTGGAGGAGACCCTTTATGCATCATCTTCGGGTGTATAGGCTCCTCCAGTTCCTCGTGCCACCGCGATGGGCCGGAGGCATCGGCAGCACCAGAAACAGGTCATTGCTGCGGCGTTTCTTGGCAGAGGAGACTTTGCTGCTGCTAAAGAGGCAGGTTGGTATATAGGCCACCGAAAGCGGAGCAGATTTAGCTAAAGGCACTTATTTTCTTCTTAGCACCGGGTTAAACTCCGCAGCAAGTAGGTCACCCCGTACTTTTCATGACAGCAATTGCTCCGAGACCTGCTGGCTACCTCCATCCTAGGAGGATTCTAGGAGAGGTTTTTGGCAGTACCTGTCTGTGTCTTGGCTCTTCTGCATGAGCGGCAGGCACCAGATCTGGTCCCTCACCGACTGCCAGCGATGCTGAGGGACAGGGCGTCTGTCCCCACTGTCACCCCGCTCTTGTCCATCGCCCAGCACAGCTCCAGCCCTCATCCATCAGAGCTCCCTCGCTGTAACCCAGGCAGTTACACCCCGGGGATCTGGGCCTGATCCAGCTGTCCTCAGCACCCTTTGGAGTCCCCCAGGAGACAGAGGTGCCTCCGGCGGGTGGTTTGCCCCGTCCTGAGATAAGCAGCTCAGAGAGGGTGGCCAAGGTACCCTCTGGGTGCTGCATGTTGGGTGCTGGCAAAGCCCAGGTGGTGGAAAATGGGATGCAATGGGGCATCTTGGGGCACAGGGACAGGATTGTGGCACGGGCTCGAGGCAGGGCTCCCTGGGATCCCTTTCGGGGTTCTTTGGGGTCTGGTCCCTGCTCATCTGCAAATAACCCG
>NW_010545972.1:9002-9305 GCF_000687285.1 Phaethon lepturus
ACCCCCCGCGCCTGCCGTATCTCACGTCAGGGCTCCCTGAGATGTCTCCGAGCAAGCGGTGTGCTGGTTCAGGGATGGGGAAACTGAGGCACAGCACAGCGATAGGACTAATTCGCATCAGGGCGCTGGGCCATGCGGCACAGGGCAGCGGCGGGGTGGAAAGAGCACCCAATGACGTCAAATTAGACAGCCAGGTTCCCAGATCTTTTGCTCTTCTTTTTTTCACTTTCCACCAGTATTTTTCCCCCTCATTTCTTCCAACGGGTCATTTACTGAGTCAGAGATCCCCCGAGCGATGAGCTC
>NW_010545973.1:0-718 GCF_000687285.1 Phaethon lepturus
TCAGTGGAAGTTTTCTGTTTTGCAGATTGGGTGTGCGAGAGTGAGAGAAAGCACAGTGGCCGCTTCCAAGGCTCGGAAAGAACAGAGCCTCAGTTATGCTTTCTCTCTAAGAGCGCTGCAGCAGAAGTGATGCCCCTTAAAAGAAGACCTTCCTAGCACCTTCCTTATGGGAGCAGTCAGTGGAAGTGTCCAATTCAGCTGATTGGTTGCACGAGACTAAGAGAAAGCATTCTGGCTCTTTCCAAGGCTCAGAAAGAACAGAGCCCCAGTTCCTGTGACTGCCTGAAAGCGCTGCAGGGGGAAGTGAGGACCAGGAATACCAGCCCTTCCTAACACCTTCCTTGGGAGAGCTGACAGTGGAAGATTTAATTCAGCAGACAGGGAGTGCGAGAGAGAGAGAAACCATAGTGGCTGATTCCAAGGCTAGGAAAGAGCAGAGAACCAAATTTTGTGTGTCTCTGAATGTGTTGCAAGGCAAAGTGATGCCCAGCAATAGAAGTCCTTCCTAGCACCTTCCTTGTGGGAGCAGTCAGGGGAAGTTTTCGGTTTTAAGACTGGCAGTGCGAGAGAGAGACAAAGCATACTGTCTCTTTCCAAGGCTGGGAAACAGCAGAGCTCCAGTTTTGCTTTCTGTCTGAGAGCGCTGCAGGGGAAAGCATGGACCAGCAATAGAAGTCCTTCCTAGCCCCTTCCTTGCGGGAGCAGTCAGGGGAAGTTC
>NW_010545974.1:0-294 GCF_000687285.1 Phaethon lepturus
CGGAGGAGCAGATCGCCGAATTCAAGGAGGCTTTTTCCCTTTTTGACCGGGATGGAGACGGCTGCATCACCACGAAGGAGCTGGGCACCGTCATGCGCTCGTTGGGGCAAAACCCCACCGAAGCAGAGCTGCAGGACATGGTGGGGGAGGTGGATGCCGACGGCAGCGGCACCATTGACTTCCCTGAATTCCTCTCACTGATGGCGAGGAAGATGAGGGACACGGACAGTGAGGAGGAGATCCGCGAGGCTTTCCGCGTCTTCGATAAGGACGGCAACGGCTACATCAGCGCGG
>NW_010545974.1:311-585 GCF_000687285.1 Phaethon lepturus
GACCAACCTGGGTGAGAAGTTGACGGACGAGGAGGTGGATGAGATGATCAAGGAGGCCGACTGCAACAACGACGGGCAGGTCAACTACGAGGAGTTTGTGAGGATGATGACGGAGAAGTGAGCCCCCCACCACCCACCTCCAACCTCACCTCACAGGTAACTTGCTGGGATGCAGCTTCGCGCCCAACCCAGCGTCCATGGAAAGTCCCGGACCAAGGTGTCCATCCCACCCATTGCAACGGCCACCCCAAATCCTGCCTCTCCCCCATCCCGA
>NW_010545974.1:633-1187 GCF_000687285.1 Phaethon lepturus
CCCTCCTGCCCTGCAGCTTGTGCCGGTGGTTGGAAAAAGTGAAAAATTGACTTTCATAGCGCTTTTTGTAATTTTTACTTAATTTTTTCATAGGGAACAGAGGTCGGGGTGGTCCCCCAGCCCCTCCATCCCCTACTGCCTTCTCTCCGACATCCTGGGCTGGAAAATCCTCTTTTATCCCAGCCAGAGCGTCACCAGTCAGCGTCTGCATCGGATGCGGGCATCCCACCTGGCAGGATGGGGCTCGGGGTGCAGATGGACACAGGAGGTCCCTCCCCACCACCCCCCAAGAGACGCGCCTCTCGTGTCCATAGAGGTCCCGGCGGTCACCGCACGTTCCCCGACACGGCCCTGAGTCCAATAAAGAAATGTCCCCCCCATGTCCTGGTGGCTGCCAGTGCTTCATTTGGCTTCTTTTTGGGGTCCCTGCTAAAAAACAACCCCCCCAAATCACCAGTACTGGTGCATTAGATTGGATATTAGGAAAAATTTCTTTATGGAGAGAGCGGTCAAGCATTGGCACAGGCTGCCCAGGGAGGCGGGAGGGTGCCCCT
>NW_010545974.1:1410-1617 GCF_000687285.1 Phaethon lepturus
CCTCCAGCTGCAGCCCCCCAGGTTGTGGCTGTCCCCACCCCAAATCCCCATCACTTTTGGGGTCTGCTGCCTGCACCCCCAGGGTATCAGGGGCCCTTTTCTCTCCCCCAAGCTAAGAGGAGAGTCAGCAGCTGGATTTAGCCCTAACCCCCATCCCGAAGACGAGTGGAGCAGGATTCACCTTTCCTGGCCGTAATCCACCCCGGA
>NW_010545975.1:0-370 GCF_000687285.1 Phaethon lepturus
CTGCGGACAAACTGGGGTTACTTGTCCGAGCTGCGCTAAATGAGCTATTTACTCGTTTCTGCAAAGACGCGCTGAATTAAGCGCAGTTATTTATTTATAGGGGCTGGTTAAAGAGCATAAATCCCGTCGCTGGAGAAGTCGGAAAGGTTTTCTGCAGAGGGAAACTCTTGTTAATTCTTCGGGGGAAAAGGGGGAATTAAAACTAAGTTTTTTTCATCGAAGCAATCACAGAATCTCCCGTTTTTAACAATCTCGGCGAGCAGAAAGGCGAGACGGGTGAAATCGCCGTCCGAGGGGTTGAGGTCTTGCGCCTGGGCTGCAAGGGGCAGTTCAGAAACAACCGAGGGGATGCGCAGCCCCCCCCCCCCCC
>NW_010545975.1:492-1602 GCF_000687285.1 Phaethon lepturus
TCATTAAGCGAATGAGCCCTGCAAAGTTTGCCGGTGACTCGAGCAGATTTTTGCACCCCGGGGTTGCGGTTTGTGCCCCAGTTCCTGCGAGCTACAGGTCTGCGGGGCGGCTCCCAGCCAGGTTTTGGGGGGCGAAGGGGGGCTTCCAAGGGGGTCGCTGAATTTTGGGAAGCATCGCCGAGCTGCATCCCGCCGTTACCCGTTTCATCTCGTTGTGATTAGCGGAGTAGGGAAGATGCCGGTTGCAAATTCGAGGGGTAGGGGGGATGTCCCTTTGCGAGCCACCCCAAAAAAAGCAAGGAAAGTTTGGGGTTTTGGCTTTTGCGGGGCGGTACCCAGGCCAGCCCGGGCACGGCACCCCGAAATACGCCCCCAAAACGCGATAACGGCAATCTAAGGGCCGAGCTTCGCCCGATCGGTTTCCCGGGCAAAAGAGGGTGGTTGTTAATTAGAGGGTGCAGGGAAGATGCCGGTTGCAAATTCGAGGGGTAGGGGGGATGTCCCTTTGCGAGCCACCCCAAAAAAAGCAAGGAAAGTTTGGGGTTTTGGCTTTTGCGGGGCGGTACCCAGGCCAGCCCGGGCACGGCACCCCGAAATACGCCCCCAAAACGCGATAACGGCAATCTAAGGGCCGAGCTTCGCCCGATCGGTTTCCCGGGCAAAAGAGGGTGGCTGTTAATTAGAGGGTGCGGGGGGCTCCCCTCCTTCCTGGGGAGCAAGCGGCACTGTGGCAGAGCGAGGGCTGGAATAGGTTGGAATAATTTAAATAGATTTCACTCCCTCCCTCTCCTTCCCGGGACAATCTCTTGGTACCCCATAACCTCTGGTAAAAAAAACCCAAAAACATATATACAATGAAAATAAATAAAAGAAAATGGCACTCGGAGCCTTCTAGTGTCCTGAGCCAGACGATCCCCTCTTTTTTTTTTTTTTTTTTGTACAAAATATCAAGCTCAAATTAAAAGGTCCTCTCCCCCTTCTTATTCTTTCTTGTTGCCTTAATTCCTGTCTAAACGGTTTTGCTCTGGGAGAAGAAATCTTTTCTATAGGAGGGAGAGAGGAAAAAAAAAAAAACCTTCAAGAAGAGAAGGGAGGGTATTATTGTTTTAA
>NW_010545975.1:1797-2013 GCF_000687285.1 Phaethon lepturus
TCCTCTTACCCGCAGTCATTTTAAAACAGGGTGTTTTGGAGCCTGAAATGGCGTCTCGTCTCCCAATCCCATCCTAAATCCTCCTGGGCTGGGAGAGAATCTAAAGGCAAGGAGCTGGCATCTATTAGCAATCTCTCTAAAGGCTTTAAACTGCTCTTTCTGCTGCGAAGGCATGGCAAAGCTGAAAAGCAAACACAACCACCGCTCCAGTCGGTG
>NW_010545975.1:2112-2354 GCF_000687285.1 Phaethon lepturus
CAGATAACCAGCCCGACGGCTGGACGGGCGAGTACCCGAGAAAGCCCCGCAGAGAGAGAAAAAAAGGAAAGAAAAGGAAAAGCTGCCTTTCCTACTTTTACGTCCCGGAGAAAAAAAAAAAAAATAAATGTCGGGGCAGCGTATAAAAAAAGAAAATTAAAAAGCGGGGGTGCGTTAACTGGTCGTTTCGTCTCCGCCGAAGCCCCGTGACCTCCCCTCCTTGCCCCTTTCCCTCCCTTATT
>NW_010545976.1:0-8827 GCF_000687285.1 Phaethon lepturus
AACAAGAGAAGTGGCAGCAGCACCAAGATTTGAGGAAAAGAGCTCCCATTAAGCCAAGGGGACGTAGTAAAGGCACCTTGCCTAAGCAGCAGTGCCTGCCTTCAGCACACCAGGCGTGTTCCGCCCACCACACCTTGCTCGGTATTTTGGAATCGCTCATGTGCATGGCAGAGATTACCCAGGCCTGCTGTGCAAGCAGTGCTCCCATCCCTCATTCTTTTCTGAATTTTGCAAACCTGGGGTCTGGCTTGCTTTGGTCTCCCTCTCAGCTTTGGAAAATACCCTAAATTCAGAGTGCTCTGAGTTCTGTTCAAAGGACTTTTGAGTTCTCTTATTTTGCAGTCATTCACCTGGCCCATGAATGACTAGGAAGAACTGGCTCGTCCCTGGGGATTTTAGAAAAGGTGTAAAATTTCATCTGTAAAGAGGAACAGAGGGACTTACAGAGGCAGGGGTCAGGATGTGTCATAGCGTTTGGAAGCACTGTCATGCCTGAGTAACTCATTTGCCTTATGCAGAAATCTACCCTACTGACATACCAGCTGCAAAGAGGGGGATTGAACACTGGGTAAACCGTTCTCCTGAACAGCCTGTCTGTCTTTCATCAGGTCGCTGTGTGAACCCTGCACTTGCTCTTGTGCTGCTCAATCTTACTCAAAAATGTTAAGCGGTGTCCCTTTTGGCGAGCTCTTCCCATATTCTCTGTTGCAACCACCTTTCAATGTGCCCCAAAATACTTCCTCATCTGAGCTGCTTCACTCACTGCAAGGAAGAGGAAGGCTTGTTGTCATTCTCCTCTCTGCTTCTGGGTCCATGCTGGCCTGTGCTCTGAGAGTAGGGTACAAGGGGAAGCTGTTGCAGTGGGGACCCTCTGTGATGGTGCCTCCCCGGTGTTGTGACAGCGCATCCCCAGTCTTGTGACGGTGTGGATATCTCTTAGGCTGACCAGCCAGGTAGGAAGGTGACCATGGATCATGCTTCCCATCTAGACTGGAGACCGAAAATCATGGAAATATGAAGATCATGGACTGAAGAGCATGGAAATGTAAGTCCCTCTGCAAAGGGCACAGTTACGTTAGGTCAGGAAAAGTCTCTGTAGATCCTTAGCTTTGGAGGCATGTCAGTCTCTGCTCCTCCCATGGACTCATCACACTTACCCCCTTTAGAGGCAGTGATGAGAAGACCCCAGGCAAAGCCCTGCCAGGGAAGGTACAATATTACTGTTCATCTGAAAGCTGGGCTGCATCACACCAACAGCAGAGTGTGGGAGCACAGGGAACCCTCCTGGGGCAGGGTATTTATTAATGGTGAGGAACCAAGCAGCGACCAGGCTGCTGCCTAGCTGTATCAAGCAGGCAGCCGAAAGAGGACGGTCGATGCACATGCCTAGAGCAGACAGGTCCTTCAGCCTTCCCAGTGCACATCGCCTCTGGGAGCAGGCTCCTGTGGTTTGGGTACAGCTGCTTCTCCTTGACAACAAACCTCCAGCTCTCCACCTGCGAGCTGGGCAGCAGGCATTGCCACTAGCTACAGCAGAGGGAAGGAGGGAGGCAACCCTCCAGCATGAGTCCCGCCGCGCAGCCACACAATTGATGGAGCCTGGGCTGATATTCCTGCCCCTTCTCCTCCTGTGGGCTCTGACTCAGCCACAGGGCTCAGCAGGATGGGAACAGTCCCAGCAGTTGCCATCCATGTGACACCCACTGTAACTGCCTCAGATTTTGTTTTTCCCAGGACTTTAGTTTCTCCTTAAAGAGCTATTGCAAATCCATGCAGCACAGCCTCCCTCTGTCTCTGTGTACTGACTACAAAGCAAGTCTGATAGGCTAGGCATAAAATACAGGAATCCAATTGTTTTGACAAGCTGCAGACTCCATTTTAGCATCCTTCTAGTCCCACAATACCTCCAGCCTGGCCTACTTTTGCTGAAGAACAGCTCTGTTTTCTATCCTATCCCCTTTCCGTAGAATCCCATACCATGCCCATTGCTATAGCTTCTGTGCATCCTTCACAAGTACAGTAAGCAGAGTGTCTGCCCCCTCTTCAGGAAATGCTCCTGCAGTTAAACATTTTATTTGGTACATTCCATTTTGTCTTCTGTGTCTATGTTAATGAGAACCCCGAAGCAGTGGCAAGGAGGCAATGACCTTTAACCACTGGTAGGAGGTCATTGTGGGTACCTGACCTGACCCATCTAATCTGCCAAGAGGGAAAAGAGGCTTGTTACTGATCAAAAGTGATAGACAGTCTGAATTGTGACCTCTGTAACAGAAAAACTAAAGCAAGCAGAGAATGCAACGGCAATCCTAACATACAGAAGGCAATCCTAACCTACAGAAGGTGTTCACTTGTGCATGTGACCTTTCCTCCTAACAGGTTGAACCTTCTCTGTGAAACGCTCAACAGCTTCCCTCTGCTCAGCATCAGTTCTGCCCTGCTCAAGTTCAGCTGAATCACCTCTTCATCGCTAACAGGCTGTTGGATGGTTTAGAAAAGCAAGAGAAACTCCTTTTCTGAAAGAAACCCTGGCTCTATCTGTCAAGTCTCCAGGTAATGTTTAAGACGTAGTGGTTAACGCCTAGGGTCTGATTTTACTGTTTGTGAGTTGATGTATTTCCAAGGTCTCTGCTGAAGCACAGGAATGCAGAGAACCTGCTGAATTGTGACCTTAAAAGGCCCTCCCAGACAGGGTGATATTTTCAGTGGAGCAGGTCGTTGTCTCCAGGACCGATGTTCGGTTCCATAGCGGGTGGTGGGCACCCAGGGGTGTGCGAATGACTGGTCATAATAAAAGGGTTTGGAAGTGCAAGTGACAGCAGAAAAGAAGGGTGATAGAGAAATGCTCTTAGGCTGTAGCATACTCACACAGGCAGCTGCAAATGATTCCTTGTGTTCAGCTTGCATGTCCCAACTGATACTGTGTGACCCTCATGCTCTGGCTTCCATCCTCTTTGCTCTTCCAACATAGATATCAGAAAACCAAGGATATTGATACATTCTGCTTAGGTCCTGAGGATGAGCGCTTGAACCTAATCACTCAAGTTGATGACTTGCTGTTCTATGATTGCAGGAATATGGGCTGAATTTGCTGGAGCCCAAGAGTCTTCAGGTTTGCAATAAAAGCAGGGGGTTTTGTTTATGTGTTAGCAGCTGGGAGTACCGTAACCACAGTTTTCCTGAGATGCTGTCAGCCCAACAGTCTGTTCCCAGTCTTAAGATAGGGTCTGAAGCCTTCCTGCAACGATAAGACAGATGTGTGGGACAGGTAGCAATGAACTGCTACATTCCTGGGTGGTCTATGAGAAGATGAGGTCTGGGATCACACGATCTTCCCAGCTATGGCAGGCTGCAAATATACCCTTCTGTGGCATTTTGGTGCCTGGTTTCTACTCTTAAATTAATACATCCAGATAAAACTGTTATAGCTGAAGAACCACCCTTGGATGAGATGTTTTGAGAAAAGAAAAATGCCCATTCACATCACCTCAAGGTTGTCTGAGTCTGCGTTGTCCTTGGTAGCGTGGATGAAGTGGGTACGGGCACAGGGCTTGTTGAGTTATAGAGCCAGGAGGCCACCTCAGTAAAGGAAGCTATCCAAGTGCCTCATCATATTGCTGGTCTTGGAGGCAGGCCTGTGATCATCAACACCAATGTTAATGTCTCTCATTTCATGTTATCAGCTGCATCCAGCCTGTGGCTGGTAATGACAGGTAATGACTGAGCGAGGTGTTGGATACATGCAATCTGGTTCCTTCCATCTGCTTCTCTGATGACTTGGACAGTTCCTCCTGACTCAGGCTGGTTGGTGATGAAATGCCTTGAGCTGTAGGACAATCTGAATGGAAGAGCAACTGCTGGGTTTGGCAGATCCCATGGGAAAGTTGGATCTGCTGGACACTGATGGAGTAGTGCCTGGCTAGGTACTGGGAAGAGAAGTCTGCCCTTGCTTTAGTGAGACAGGTTGGTGCCATAATGGTAAAGAAAATAACAACAGTGACAGTAATGATGTGTTAAAGAAAAGCTCTCACTGGTTTCCCTTCTGTGCATGTACAGCAAGATAAAAGAAACTAACCACCAGTATCCAATATGGGGGCAAGGTATCTGCGTCAGTCATATGCTGCACTTAACCGGCATATTGCCCTTCACGGACTGAAAATGACCCAGCCTGTAGCAAAGTCCCAATTTGCCGTGACAAAGGTAGAAATCCAAAGCAGTTTAAAATGTCTTTCCCAAACTGGTGGGCAGGCCTGAAGGAACCATTGCACAGTAGATACCAGTAAAGGGGAAGAAGCCCATGCTGAGGTCTCTGTATTCCCTTCTCTCTTCCTGGATCCCCAGGGGATGCCACATATTGCAGTGAATGGTTGGAGGGTCTCTTGTGTACTAGATTTTCTGTTACTATCAAGGAGGCATCACAAGATTTCACAAAGTGCAGAGACACTACCAGGTGAATTCTTTTTGGGCGAATTAAGTCTCTATCAGCTAAGAAGGGACTCCAGGAGTGACCTTAGAGCTGGCTTTCTGCAATGCAGAGTTTCCATGTGTGGAGGAAGGAGCAAGTTACCTCTGGTACCCCCACACCAGTGTTTGCTGTGTAAGTGTATTTTAGAGGAGTTCAAACCAGGAGGAAAAGGAAAAGCAGCAGAAAACAAATGTGTGAGCTGTGCAGGCATCAGCACTGTCCCCCTACACACCACAGAGCATTACGGGAGGAACTTTGTGGGTCTGGCCTTTTGTGTCAGAGCTTCTTCCACCAGGAGAAGACGCTGAGCCTGTGTCCATCCACCTGACTGCAGGACCTTGGGGTTTGCAGAGTTGCAGCTGTAAAAGTACTTTCTGAAGCCTTCTCTGCAACCAGACCTGGATAAATAATGAGGAATCAATCATTTGCTGGAGAAGTTTCTTTGCCTTCTGTTTACAGATGGCCCGCGTGGACATTTCAAGCGAGTGCATTGATGAACTGCCTAGCCAAAGCTCTCACCGGTGAGACGTGAGTGGACCTCTCCCCTGAGTGCTTGGCCCTCCGGTCTAGTGGCACCTCCTGCTGCTGACATTGCTGCAGGCAGCAGCAGCATTTTGATCCCCAAGCCACATAGCTGGGTAAGTTGTCTGGAAAACCGCGTACACATCTGTCAGTGGCCTGGCAGTCTTCTCCCTCTCTCCCCCTTACTGAGACAGAAAGCAGAGGCTTAAGTGCTGAGAATGCCCCAAAGACAGACACATACGTCACTGCTGTAGGACATGATGAGCCTGTGACATTCACTGCCACGGTGGCTGGATAGATAGGAAGAATGGGAAAGAAACAAGGTGTTCCCATGGTACGGACAATCACAGTTCCTTAAACTATACAAAACCATAGAAAACACAGAATTCTGTCAGCCACCAGAGAATAAACCAACTAAAAGCCGATGAAATGTCCTTTTCTGAGCTAGTTTCTTGTCCCTTTGAAGCAGCTGCTCAGGAAACTGCATAAGAAGCTGATCACATCTGGCACTGCCCATACTGCTGGGTCTGAGACTCCTGCCATCTCAGTGTCTGCTGTCACTGCTCTTGTTCCCCTCACATTTCCCTGCCTGGTTTCCATTCACTGTCTGTCTTGTATCTGGAAGTAAGCAGCCTTCTGCTTGTAACAATCTCGGGATCCACCCTGTGCCTTCACTACATTCACAAAGAAAGCCTATATCTAGTCAAGCAAGAAAGAATTCAGCTTCATAGAAATAATCCCCCAAACTCCTATTATTAGCTTTTTGTGGCTACATTAATTTTAGAAGAAAAACTAGGTCCAAAGTGCTGAGCTCATTTTAATAAAGATTCACGGTCACAATTTAATCCCTTGACAAGGAGGAATCAGCTTTTGAGCACATCAGACTCCTTACAAACTCCTCACAAAGTCATCGGAGTCCGACAAGTGGTGGCAGGGAAAACGGGCTAAAGGTGAATGATTCTGTGTACGAGTTAAATTAAACAGAAGTTCCCGAACCTGCACTTCCCTTCACTGCCAGCAGCCACGGCATTTCCAGGAGAGAGATGAAAGCAAAGAAGATAAGCAAGAGAACAGCTCTGAAAACAGGCATGCTGAGAAAAACAACTTGGGGAGGACAGGACTTGAGCTAAAAGAGAAAGTGCTGGAGATCTCGCAGTGACTTCCAGGTGGGGATGGAGTTAGGGAGTGGAGCTGCCATCAGAGTGATCTTTCCTGAGTATGGTTAGGTGTGGAGCAGAGTAATTTTCTCCCGCAAGTGTCTCAGCTGTTGTCCTTTCCTTCTGCAGCCAAGCAACGCAGCTGCAAGCCCCAGGAAAGTCCCAGAAATCTGATGCTGCTCCTCAGTGACTGTTTCCTTCTTTCCACATTCACTTTAGCTCTTTCCATCCCATTATTTTGGCTCTGGGCAAGGCAATGAGATTATATGGGAGATCCATGGAGACTTTGTCCTTCTTCAGCATGCTTACTGGCATTGATAAATTGAGCAGGAGGCATCTGAATGTTTCATCATTACCTTGGTCTGATACAACCACAGTGGTATCACAGGGGAATGTGGAGTCCAAACCTCAGCCAGTGCTGGAGGCTGTGCAGACACACTGTAAAAAGACAAGTCTCAGACACCAATATTCTGTGGGGCAGAATACTTAACACTTAGTGCTGTTCTCCAGAGAGATATTGTTTTGCTAGACATTTTCTGTGCCCTTGTAACATTTGGCATAAGGACAGAGGAGCGTCAATAATTTATGCCTCAAGAACTATGGATCTTGTCCCTAAGGATTGCCTTCAGCAGGTAGCCTTGCCTACATGGGAGAGGATGCTGGCTCTTCTCTAAAGCGATAGCTCCCCTCCCCAGAGCAGTGCCTCTGCAGAGACCTCAGGTCCTGTATAAGTGTGCAGGGAACAACCAGGTGAGGGGAAGATGCCTGCTATAGCCTGATGCCTCCTACGCTTTGCAAAGCACCTACCTTGGAGAAGCAGCTCAGATCTGGAGATGTTTGCCATGGTAATTTTCATCAAAATCAAAATGCCATGCTGGGGAGCTGGAAGGTCCACAATGTTTTGAGATGGCTTCCCAACATCAGCCAAACCTGCTTTACAACTTTTGACGCAAGGTTTTGGAGGACACCTATAATGGGAGCATAAGGCTCCTATTAGGCTGCCTCCTCCTGCCTCACTTTTGAGTTTGGGGTCAGGTACTGCTGAGAACTGGGGGTCCCATGGCGTGGATTTACCAGTCAGAGCTGGGCACATCCCTTAAACGCAGTACTCTTAGGGGCACTGCAGATTGGGTCTTCTTGAGGAACGAAGCGATTGATTTGCCCAGGTGTCCCCCAACATCAGAGCAGCTTTAGATGGCAGAGATAAAGCTTTCTTTGCCAACCTCACAGTCCATGGGGTCTCCTAAGAGAGTTGTAAAATGCCCTCAGCCATGAGCTATGGGCATTCAAACCTAGGTAGCTTGAGGAAATGATTCACAGAGTGCAAGGTACAGGGGAGGGGATTTTCAGGGGTGATTTCCCCTTTCTCTCCACTGCTCTCTTCCCCCTACACCAGCCTCCCCACTCTCCTGAAAGCTGCTTGCCTACAGCTACAGGGCATCACTTCAGTTCCTGTCTCCATGTGCTCCTCTTTGCTGTAATTCCTCCCTGTCCTCTGTGTGTCCTTACAGCTGGCAATGCCTTGTACGTCTTTAGGAAATGTTTGTAAAGGCTTTAGTTTAGTTTGCAATGGGACACGGGGGAAGCACCAGGACTTTGAGGAAATTCTAGCATGGGGCCCCAGTGGCTTACAGCAGTGAAACCTTCTGCACCCGCAAGAAGGTTGCTCAAAAGTGCCTTAAACATATCTGTGGTGGCTGTGCCTGGGTCACTGGGCATGGCTAGCCCAGGGCATTGCTGGCCCATTCCTACAGCACCCCAGAGCTGCCCTGGAGGGCAACCAGCTTGAGGAAGCAGGGAGTGTATCAGATAGGTTGGGGTGGGGGATGACACCTTCTCCGCGCTGAGCACAATAGCTGAGCCCTTGCAGCAGGGAACTGGGACTCAGCTGGACCCAGTGCACCTTCCTGGGCAGGTGCCAACAGCCCCAGGCTGGTGTAGCAATGCCTGGGAAGCCTGGGAGGCATGTCCCTGTGCAGCGGGTGGCAGGGCAGTGGGGTCAGCATGGCCCTGGTGGGCAGCATGGCCTGACAGCCCTCGGGGCAACATCTGCCCAGCACTGGGTTGTGCTGCGGGCACTGCCCTGGGACAGGAACATCCTGGGAGGTCTGCCCTGAGCTGACTGGGCAGACCCAGTTGGACACCCAGGCTCCATTAACCCCAGGAGCCTGCACATGTCCCCGACGCAAACAACTTGTGCACATGTATAGGGCCTGTTCACGCACATCTGTAAGGATCATAGCTCCACCCCCACTGTGATAGGGAGCACATCGCTGCACAAGTCCAGAGGGTTCCTAAAGCTCATACACACCTATAGGGTCTGTGTAGCCCTCAAACATCCATAGGGACCATACTCCCAGTGCACATCGATCCATAAACTCACACACACTTACAGGAACAATACCCAGTGCACACACTATTCGAGACCACGCAGACTGCAAATCTATAGTCATCGCAGCCCCTGCACGCCCCTGTAGGCACTGTTGTCCCATGGACGGCTGACCCCATGGGACCACATCCCCTGCCCGTCCCTGGCAGGACCACACCCCATGGACAGGTAATGGGGCCACACGCACCTATAGGGACCGCAGCCCCGCGCACCTCTATAGGGACCGTAACTCCACGCACGGCACCTCGCGCGCACCCATGGGACCACGCCCCCTGCACACCCCTATAGGGACCCTTC
>NW_010545977.1:0-41672 GCF_000687285.1 Phaethon lepturus
CAGCCCTTACCTGTGGAACGGAGATCTGATACGGGCATGGTGCCCGCGGGGCTCATCTCGCCCACGCACGGCCCAGGCTCGCACAGGCAGAGCCTTTTTTTTCTTTCTTTCTTTTCCTTCTGCTTGTGTCAAAGCTGGGGTGGAAGAAGAGGGAGGATCTGCCTTGGCACTGGGCAAAATAACCTCAGTGCTGAGCATCCCAGGGCTGCGTCCTGCCAGGATGGTTCTGAGAGCAAGATCCCACCTCTCTAGTGCAATTTAGCAGCTGTCTATCAAATTGCAAGAGATTTCTTCACCCAGGAAGGCTTGTGTCAGGGCTCTGCAGGTTGCTCAATGCTCTGGCTTTGGGCCAGGCTGCAGGGAGCGCGGCTGGGGGGGACCGGGAGGGAGGATGTACGAGGGCATTCTTCGAAAGAGCTGTGCTTTGGGGCTCTGGGCAGGGGCTGGGGCAAGTCGAAGAGATCAGTGAGAAAACGGGGAAAGGGGTGAAAATAACTTCTGGGTACTGCATGGGCTGGGAGCTGGGGATCATGCAGGATTTGTGCTGGAAAGGGGCTGCGCAGCCCAGCCAAGCCCTACGCTGCTGGCTGGGAAGACGCTGCTGTGCTGGAAAGGCGGCTTGGCACATGGAGGAGGGGGATTCTGCCCCACTGTAAAGCTGAGGAGCGGGGCCGGGACCGTGTCACGAGCTGCACAGTCCTGCTAACCCTCCAGCGGTCGCCGTCTCGGGGCTGCCCACAGCAGGGCAAAGGTACGGACTGGTTTGGAGACTGCAGCCTGGGGCAAAGCCAGCAGAACAGACAGACCACATGCAAATATCCATTAGATAATTCACTTTTGGGCCATCCTAGCTAGGAAGAGGGGAGCTGGCCCTCCCAGAGAGTCTTTTGAGGAAGCTTCTGTGGTTTTTTTATAGCAAAAGTCATGCCCTTATCCCTCCTCCCTTTCCTGGAAGCTGCTGCTCACAGAGGAGCTGTCAGATGCCTAGGTGGGAGCATGTCCCTGCCCATCTCCTACCAGGCACTTGTGACACTGCAGAAAGAGGTATTTTGGTTAAAAATCCAGTGCCCCCAAAAATAAACCCCATAGCACACATCACCACTGGCTTCTCCTGCATCCTTAGCGCTGCGCAGCCCAAATCTCCAGGCAGGACAAGATGAGGTTTACCCCTTGCAGAGGGACGTGATGCAGGCGCTGCAAATTCTGGGTCATTAATTGCTCCCAAATCACCTTCTCAGGGTGGCACGGGGGGAGGGTTGCACCTCCTAAGCCGGGGTTTGGTGGCTCTCCCTTGGCAGCTCATCGAGCTCACGCGGCCCGTGGACGCCCACCTGGAGCACGTGGAGTTTCAGGCTCTGCTCCAGCGGCTCAGCCCCCACCTCATCCTGCACATCTTCGCCTCCGCCGTGTTGGAGCGACGGCTCATTTTCCTGGCAGAGGAGCTGAGGTGAGTCCTGATCTGTTTAGTTAAAAATAAAACAAACCAAAAAAACACCCTTGAAGGAGTGCAGGAGACAGCTGAGCTCGGGATGTTCCCTCCGAGCAGTGAAATCCTCTTTGCTCACACAATGCCACCACGATGGCTCCTTGTCCCGCAGCGTCCTGTCACAGTGCATCCACGCCGTGGCTGCTCTCCTCTACCCCTTCACCTGGGCTCACACCTACATCCCTGTGGTCCCCGAGTGCCTGCTCGACACCGTCTGCTGCCCCACGCCCTTCATGGTCAAAGCGGTCGGGCGCACCCCCCCCCCCAGCCGATGGAGGAGGTATTTCATCCAGGCGGGGGAATGCATCTGGTTGGAGCCATTGGTTAGTCCATGACCCTGGGTTTGGGTTGGCTCCGGGGCTGAAGGCTCCTGGTTGTGCCCTTTTCCCATCCAGGGAGGCTGGAGATTGGGGTTTCTTGCACGTCCCCTCCTGTTGGCACCTGGGGCAACACCTCCACATCCCCCTGGGTGCTGCTGGCCACCCCAGGGCCCCCAGCCCTGACCCTGGGGGCTCAGGGAGCTGCTGGCGGCCAGGCTGGCTGTTGGCATCGTCCCAACCTTGCAGAAGCAGAGAAAGGCTGCGTGGGGACAAGCCACCAAGCCTGGGGCAAACACGGTCCCTTGGGGGACGCCCTGGCCCCCTTGCCCAGGTCCCTCCAGTACAGAGGGACCGATCCTTCTCCCGCTGCCCTCGTGGGCTGCAGGCACAGTGGTCTGGTCATAAAATGGGTGGGAGGAAGCCTGGCTGCCTTGGTAGGGCTAAACCTGGTTGCTCTCTGCTCTCTTTCAGGCTCTGATAGTTGACCTCTGTGAAGGGAAGATCCTCCGGGCGGTAGGTCCCCCATGCAGTGCGTGGGGGTGGGCTCGCCTGGCCTGGGAAGGGCCCCTTTCCACCCTTGGTCCCAGCTACCCGGCAGCTTTCACACTGTGGGGACAGAGGCCTCCCGGTGTCACCCATGCAGGGGTAATGTCCCACACAGGGATGTCTCCATCCGCTGCATCTCTCTTGTCGTGAGCCGGAGCAGCAGGGTCCGTGTGTTGGGCATCCCACGCCCCGCGTCGCCGCAGCAGCCCGCGGTGATAATTCATTAGTGAGCTCTGCAGAAAGCCCCACTGATGGGCTGCACTAACTGCTGCCCGCGGCTGTGTGAGACGGCTTCCCACCAGCGCCGGGCGCTTCACAGCCCCGTTGCCTTCCAGGTCGGCGATGAGGAGGAGATCTTGCCCATCAAGCTGCAGAATGAGATGCTGACGTCTCTGAACAGGCACAACAACAACAATAATGTACACAGTAAGGGAATCTCTTTACATATGGTAAAACAGATGCAAGCTGCCTTCTGCAGATGGCCAGAATCCTCAGTGAAATGGTTTTCCTAAAGAGACCTGGGATGTTTCTGCCCCAGTTTGCAATAAAATGGTGCCACAGGAGAGAAATCTCTTGGCCTTTCCCCTTTCCTGCGAAACATGAGAGCAGGAACAATTAATTTTGCTGAAAAAAAATCGGGTTTTGCCTGTAGTTGGACCGCAAAGATGCCACCCTGGAAAGCAAACACAGCCAGTGCTCCCTCAGCAAAATTGGGCTGATCTTTGCTTACTGGCAGATGGAGATTTTAAGATTTAGATTTCAGATTTAGTAAGTAAATTCCCAGGATGCAAGCAGAGACTGTGAACTGGCCAGGTTAAAATAGGTCCATCCTTTCCATGCTCAGAGGTCCCATCCCCACCTCTTGTGCTCCATGTCCTCTTCCAGCATCCGAGCAGGTGAACGCACTCGTCTCCGAAGCCTTCGTGCAGTTCTTCGTCCGAATGGTTGGCCACTACACCTCCCACATCAAGTGGAGTAAAAGCGGCTCAGGGACCTTCCAGGAGCGAGCCTTCTGCAAAGCCCTCACCTCCAAGACCAACCGCAAGTTTGTGAAGAAGTTTGTGAAGACGAACATGTTTTCCCTATTTATTGAGGAAGCAGAGAAGAGCAGGATCCCACAGGAAGGTAAAATGGCCCCATTTCTCCTTCCCTCTCCGATCGGGTGAGCTGTTTGGTTAAGGGAAGGAGGTGCCCCGTGCCCGGAGAGGGATACAGCTTGAGGCTGAGGATGCTCAGGGCGGCGAGTAGCACCCGTTTGCTCTCAACAGCCACATTTCTCTGTCCCTGGGCTCATTTTAGATCTTGTCGCTTGATGGGGACAGGGCAGGCTTACTGAGAGCTCAGCGTTTAGGCAAACATGCCAGTAGCAGCGCAAATATTTGGCTTTGACGCCGGCGGCAGCTGGGAGCTGGCTCCTGGCTGTGCTGCCTGCGAGCCCTGACTCATCTCTGCCACCGGCTCCGGCGCAGACCGTGGCGGCTGGGTTGGCCCTTTCCCCTTCCAGGGGATTTACAGGGCACCGGGCAGAGCCAATCCGCCTCCCAGCCCGGGATGAGGACAAACGGGGCGATGGAGGTTGAGGAAGCCACCCAGAACATCTGCCGGCGGCCAGAGACATCCTGGCCTGGGGCTCAGCGACCCCAGGGTCTTGCCGCACTTGGGAGAGAGGGTGAGAGGGTGCAGTCCTCGTGCTTTATCAGCAACTGCTGCGTCGGAGCAAAGCAAAGAGCCCCTCGGACGGGGCGGCGAGCGGCAGATCCTGCCAGTGGTGGGTCCGTCTGCAGCCCGCCCAGGGGACTCGGAGCCCAGCACTACTCCTTTGCTGCTTTCTCTGCCCTTTTAGGTCTGACTTTACAGGGCAGATGTGGACCAGGGTCTGCCCGGGGTTGGCAGAGGGGGATGGCACAATCCCAGCTTTCTCATTACGTGACCTTTTTGGCTATTTGCCTTCCCAGGGTCTCACACTTTCTCTCTTCCTGGCTGGTTGGAGAGGAAAGACACAAACTGAACAGGAGCGAAGGGCTGAAAACTTAACGCTAACCCAGCATAATAAAGCCCATTTTGGGTGGGTGAGAGGGGTGAGTGCAATTGCAACAACCCTGATTTCACCTGGGTGCTCACCTGGGTGCAGTTGTCCATAGCCCAGGGTGGTTTGGCTCTGGAGGTGCATACGCGCTCCCCAGGACTCAGGCTGCATCCAGCCCCGTATCCTCCCCAGCCCGAACGCTTAGATTTCACTAATGACCTTTTCTCATCCACAGCATATTTCCAGCAGAAAATAAGAGAGTACCACGAACAAAAGAAGCACCGAAGGGACTCCTGAAGTCCAGCCGGGGACCACAGGAGCAGGGCTGGGACCGAGCCGGTCCCCGCCAGCAGTGCCACGCTGCGCAGACTGGACGTGTGCCCCTTCCAAGGGCAGAGCACGCCGGTTCCTACCCACCTGTGACTCGTGAGACGCGTGGGCAGCACCGAACACCGTCTTCTACCCTTTCTTTTTTCCTCAGGGCATCACTGCACTGGAAAACTCTTTTGCACAGAGCTAGCAAAGCAGGCTGTGATTTCTCTTCCGATCTTCCTAGCAACAGGGACAAACTGGGACTCCCAGTGCCCGGCCCTGTCCAGAGTCTTTGGCTCCATCAGGACCTCCTGCAGCGAGGGAGGGAAGTCAGGGAGCTGGCTGCAGGACAACAACAGTTGTAGAGTAATTGTTAGTGGGGGGAAGGATTAGTAGGAAATAGTGTTATTTTTAATTAAAACAAACCTAGGTTTTGCAAATAAGTAACATCCTTTTGAATAAGTTTCTGAGGTTTCTATAATTAACAACTGTTTCACTTTATTTTGTATGGAGATATGTTCATTGTTAAATACCGGCAGGAACAGTTGCAGTGGGTTTCAGTGGTTTCCTCGTCTGCTTCGTTGGTACCACTTAGAGCCCAGTTTAGCTCCTTAAAGAAACAAAAACATTCTTTTCCAACAGGTTATTTATTTGTGCTGTAAGCAAACTGTGAAGGCCACAGGGCTGTGTTTTGTAGCAGAGGGAAACGGCCGATCAACAGCTTTGGGTAGGGAGGAAGTATTTGTTAAATCCAGTAGTAAAACATGTCGACATCCTCCTGGTTTCTGGTTTTGATGCCAACTTTTGAAACGTTGCAGTTCATTGAAGCACTGTCTCTGAAATGCGATGCCTGCAGCAGATCTAAAGCTAAATTATGGTTCTTCCCCTTTCCTAATGCACTCATCCAGGGAATAAATATTGCAGCAGGGGAAGCGGGTGCTGGCCACAGATCTGTCTGGTTCCTTCCCAGACAAAGCAGGGCCAGATTATTTCTCCCAGCAAGAGCTGGGGTCGAAGGCAGAGCTTCATCCTCCTCTCCGGGATGTTACAGCCAAGCTGCCCATATCACTCGGTACCCACTAGACATGTGCACGCATGCAGATATTATAAAAAACATAGCTTAATACAACTTTTGCAGCAGTAGTGAATGCCACGGTGAGAGATTTTACATAAAGACGGAAAAATAAGCAGGCTGACTGCCAGACAGCTTTTGCTTTCAGAGCTGTATGAACGTCTAACGAAACGAGACAGATGGAAAGGGCATTTATTTTAGAGGTAACTCTTTGTGCAGTCACGCACAATTGTAAGCAACAGAAATGCAGGGCAGAGGGTACAAACAGAATAGCAATAAAATTCTCTAGCCCCGCTGCAAGAGAATTGTTGATTTTTGCTCAGCCCCCATGTGTGTCTGGAGGGGGGAACAAGAATTATTTGTTAGAAAAAAAAGCAGATTTTTGGCACTGTGGGTATCTTCTCTGGCTCCACAAGTTCCCTCTTGTGAGTGGAAATAGTGTTACAGGTTTAACCACAGGAAATTAAAGGTTAGTGGTCTTTTTCTGTGTTTTTTTCATTTAAAAAAAGTTCACCTGCCAGCAGGAAATGGTGTGTGTGGAAAATGAAGAGCACCTATCAAGAATTGTCCCTTTTGAGAGCCCACCTGCCTCCCACTTCTCCTGCTTGTTCTTTACCATTTTGAGAGGATGCCAACCATTTTGGTTGTGAAGCGTTAACACCGTCTCATTCAGACAAATGGGAAGTGGCCCTTCCTGTGGCAGTAGCTCTTTAGAAATTAAGAACTAGAAATCACATAAGGGACTGCTTAATTCCCACCAGAGAAAAAGATTATTCCTTAGCTGCTGAAGAGCGATACAGAAAACCTGATCTTTAAATTTAAAAAAAATGTTCAAATGTAGCCACTGCTACAGGTGTCAGCAAGGGTTAACTACAGCGAGTTGGAAGGGTTGGTGCTTGTGTGACTGCTAAACAAAGAACAGGTTGAAATCTTAAGTTCCTTAAAGCACTTTTCCTTTTAGTATTGTTATGGAAAAAGGGACCTAGATCCATTCCCAGCAACCAGCCTGGAAAAGCATCCTTTGGGAAGCACATCAGCTCTGAGCTCAGCTTCTCAGTTGGCTACGGGAAGACAAAAGGAACAGGTACAGAGTAACAGGAGCAACTAGGCACCTTCCTGGCATGAATTTCTCTCCCTACCATCCAGCAGCAGCTTCGGAGCTACAGGTGGTGACTGAAGATGCTGGAAAGAAAGAAAACAAGCCCAGGGGCAACCTCCCCGTACACTCCTCTCGCCTCTTTTCCCTTTCAGTATGCTGCTACTCTTCCCAACAGCTCTGTTCTCCTTTCCTAAGCCTGTGTGACGGATGTTGTTCCTGATCAGCAAGTTTTAAGGGTTTCTTGAGTTGGGTTGGCCTGAACATTGAAAAGCAGCTTGATATTATCATGCCTGCTTACTCACCTGACTGGTGCAATCTGGCAAGAGCTTTAATGCCCTCCCTTTAATGCTCAGAAGGCGGACAGACTGCATATTGCAAGAAGTATGCACATCCCTGTGATCAATCAAGATCGGTGAAGAAGACACCATGCTGAAAGGGCAGATGCTGAATAAAATGCCGTATTTATTTCTTTGAACTCAGTCTGCCTCTCTTAAACCAGCTGCTTGTAGGTGGGGGCACTGTGTTTGCTGCTGGAGACACCGGGCTAAACTCAGCTGCTGTTTGCCAGGACACGGACACATCCAGCTGAGCTCAGGTCACACAGCAGCATATCAGCAAAACTTGTAGCATATTTTTAAATCCTTCTTCCTGCTCAAGATTTGTCTAACATTTGATCTAGGACTACAACAGTAAATAAAGCAGTGCCAAGAAATGTTTCCATGAACTGGAAAGTGCTCATTTATTCTGCTAAATTGTTAACATAGTTCCCAGCAGAGTATTAGCCAACTCACACTCGTACAAAATACTCCCAGGCATGGTTTGGGAGTCAGCTCAGGCATCACTCCTGATTTGCAGTTCAATTCCTGCTATGCCGCTGCCCAGCTTGGAAGATAAGTTTCATGTTATGGCATGTGTCACCCTCTGCCAGCTGGCCCCAGTAACAGCAGATAGTCCTGGGCATATTTAACCTACCAAAGTCAATGCAGTCATTATTGCTAAGTGCTTTCAGATTGCTCCAGAACAGCAATAGACACAGCTCCTACCTCAGATCACTTCCCACCTGGCTATAACGTCTGAAAACTGCTGCAGTCTTCACATCCTGCTCTCTGGAAATGATTAAACTTCTCTGCCACTTCATTCCAAGCTCAAAGATGGGGCACAGGAGCGCTGGGTGTACCTGCTGCATGCAGGGTAGGAAGGAAATGAGAGAAAAATACTAGTATGAAATAAAACACACTCAGATGAAACAGAAGCAAGGCCTGAGGTATCTTGACCGTTCTCTTTCCTGTCTTTAAACACCTTGCCAAAGCAAGGGAACTCCTTTATCAGTTTGTAGAAGAGGAGGCAACACTCCAACACCAAGCTGGCCTTACAGTTTTAGAGGAAAGCTTGCTTAACAGAGAACAAGTTGTATTTGTTTTGAAGGGAGTATATTCAGACACAGGTGTTCCAGGAAGATCAACAGGCTGCTGTTGCAAAAGCTCTTCCTTCTAAGTGTCTTCTGAATGCAACAGAAAGTGAAAAAGCATGTCACAAGGTCAGGCTGAGCCCACAAAAATTCTGTTCCCCTCCTCAATTCCTTGAGCAGCCCTAGCTCTCAGGCGTACCTAAGAGAACCTGTGATCACAATGTAGTGCGGTAAAGTGCAAGCGCCAGGGGTAAAGTTCATTTATTCCATTATTCATTACAGGCATTTATACAAAGACTACACCCATAGCAACACTTTATAGGGCTTGGATTACCAGCCGTAACTATTCCCTGATAGCACTGAAACTTTATCAGGATAGAAATGGGAATTTTTTTCCCCGTCTGGCTGAACTTCCAGGTAGTGAAAAGCTGAGGGAAACGTGCCCCATTTCCTGAACATCAACAGGCTTTAGCTTAAACATGTTTTGTAAATGAAAGTTTAGTCCTAGACAACCCTTTAAAGACTTCAGTTCTTCACCAGTCTCAAGTATCAGTGACAAGTTACTGGGAGCAGCTTAAAACCCCTAAAACCCTGAAGACTGGAGAACATGACTCTCTCTTGTTTGCATCTCATACATATAAAAAACTACTTACATTCCAGGGAGAAGCTTGCCAAGCAACTGAGTTCTGCACCCACTTCACACTGATGAAAAGAAACACATGGTTTGTGAAAGGGAGGACAGGCCCTCAGCACCTTAAAATCCTGCCGGTCTTTTGCCTTGCTCACCCCTTGAAGGACAGCAGCAGAGGTTAGACAAGCTAGATCAAACCTTCACCCAGCTGAATGTAGTTCAAACTAAACAAACTAGTTATCTAAATTCCAGTTGTATCTAGAACTGTGACAACTAGAGACAGCTGCCACCTTACACACTGGAAATGCTCCCAGTATCAAGACACCTGGACCAGAACATTTCTGGGACACTTAAGAGCTGTGCCCTAGGTATGTGGTGGGAACTAAACACTCCCTCAGGCTTGAGCCGGGCAAGGACCCTTTGGGAACCCCCAATACAAATGCACAGGGCCAGGTCCCCCAAAGAGCTCTCAGCTGCACTTGCCATAAAGTAGCTGCTCACAAACATGCAAATGCCTGGGAGCTCAAGGGCAAAGTGGGGAAGCCTACATTAGTTTCCCCATCATCCTGAAGATGTTCCTCGTTTCCCCAGTGCCCCAATCCTGAGGCATGACCTCCAACTCACTTGTTGAAATGGTATCACCCCACAGGAAGGAACCAAAACTCCTCCAACATCTCAAACAGGGGCCAACCCCAGTTCTTTCCTTGCAGAAACAAACACTTCAACAACTAAACTAGAGCCATGCTTCTCCTCTAGCCCAGGCAGTCCTGTGCCTCTGCAAGAACACAGCTTGGGAAGACTGACCTCTCTGTCCATGATAGTCTGACACTGGGTACCATCCCAGCAAGGTGGAAGAAGGGTTTTAAAAGCTCTCCAGTCACTGAAGGAACTGAATTTTCTTCTCACCACTTCCTGAGCACGTTTTCTGATCGCTAGGGTATCACAGGAAATACATGACACCACTTCCCATGGCCCAGTGAGGTTTTGATTATTGTTGTTGGGGTTTTTTGTTTGTTTGAATTCCTTCCAAGAAGAGACACATGCAGTTGTCTTCAGGTACTGCTGTGGCTCTGAGTTCCCAGTAGACAGAGGCACTTTCTTACCATCTTGAGCAAGACACTTCATGGTCAGAGGGCTAGGATTCCAGCCACCAGGTTCCCTGCGTTCCCCACCAAGTGTCTCCCAAGCAGCTCCCCGATAGCCATGGCAGATCCTGCTCTGAAGACAGTCCCTTTGCTCTGTACAGCAAGCCTAGGCACTTTGTTCAGGGTCTGAAGTTCCCCTCAATGCCAGGGCCTGTGGCACACACTGTAGCACTTCACATCCATGTGATGAAACACTCCATTAAATCTAACTTAGCCTCCCTGGTGTAGTTCACCACATTTTAAATGGTATTAAAGCAACAACAAAAAACCCAGCCCAAACTTACTGCACTATGTGGCAGAGAAACCTCTTGGAGATCCTGGAATGACAACACCATACACATAAAGCATTAGAAAACTGCTTTCTAAATAGCAGGCAGGACTGTACTTACATCATAAGCCTAAGTAGGACAGAGCAACACACACATCTGAAGACAACTGTTGCTCTCAGAATTCTCATTTATTAAGAGCAGAAAGGAAATTTTGCTTAAGTTTTATACATAAAAAAGTAAACAGTAAAATTTTCTTTTTATAGTCTTTCCACTGAAGAAAATTGAGAAATAAGTTGTCTTTTTAGATAATGTTTATTTAAAAAAATAAAATTGACAAAGATACCACACTATTTTGCATGCCGGTCATCCCTTCCGCTTGCAGAACCCTGTTCAATGCTTCACTCTTTAGCAAGAAACCGCTTTATCACCAATGCATAAGCAAAAGAACCACATCAGTCTAGACTCAAACCTTGGCAGCTGCTTCAGCTACACAAGCTAGTGCGATATCTCTGTTTTTACCAGCTCAGGTCTTTAGTAAATAAATTTCAAGTGGACACTAAACAAGTATTTCACTAAGAGATGATGAAATATTAAAATTAAAAGCAAGTCATATTGCAGCTGTAATTATACTACATTAGAAACTTCAGTTGTTGGGGATCCATTCACCATATATAGATTATTTTGTAATCAAGGTAATTACAAAGACAGAGCATTACTCCCTGCATGCTTTCGTGGGCTTTGAACCAACAGAGTTGACTACATGTAGAGTTGACTAGGGTGTACTTGGAATTCACTCTCTCAGGCAGGAGACTAGTTACGGAGTGTTACTGATAACAAAGAATAAAAGTTATACAACACTGATTATTATAAATTACTTTGTTCTTATCTGCTTTTTGCCTTAGTCTCCTACATATCTTCACATCCGTTCATGTAGAAAACCAACTCTTTCTTATTTCTCCTTATGGTGACTCCCCATTTACTAATGGTGATTAGAATGCGCAGAGGATGACTTGATTCGGAATACATGGATGTGCAGATGGGCAGCAATCTGATTGCACACACTGACACAGTATCGAAGCAAATCAAAGAGAGAAAAGACCTGCCAAGGGAAAAAAAATTACACACATTTAAATCTATTAGATTTCCACAAAGTACACCACCACCCACATACTTCAGGATAAAAGCACTGGGGTCTTCTTTTCATTAACTAAACCTCCAACTGTGTAGGAATGACAACTCAGTGAAGTACGTTTCTAGGCATGCTGGGCTTTCTTCCAGCTCTGTAAGAATACTTAAAGAGGAACTTAAAGAGTTAAGAAAGAACTTCTTAACTTCTTAGAGTTACTTAGTTCTTTCTTAAGAAAGAATCTCTAAGAAAGCAAGTCGTTAATTCTAGAGTCAGGGGAAAACAGTTATAGTAGCTATATAGATACTGTGAAATGCCCCATTAACTCTGAATGGTGATAATCATACATAAAATATCAATTTTATTAAAAGGTTAACACTGCGTTTTGGTAGATGACACTTGAGTGCTTGATAAGCACATATGAGTTTAAGTTAAGGTTTCTTTTTCCCCTAATGGGTGCTGCTAGTAATGACAGACTTACATGCTTCCAAGAGCCTACGGCACAGCCATACTACACTTGCACTGCGCATAATATATTCCCTTGCTAACAAGACATCAACACAAATCTTCAAATTATTCTAAGCTTTGAATATTTGCTACATTGCTTTAAAGCTGTTTAAACTACGCACCAAGCAAACCATGTTTACCTCTGTTTGCATGAGCTCTATTTAAAATCAACTCAGTAAAGTAGGTTCTCAGTCCCATCACCCTCTAGGTGAGTCAGCTAGGCTCAACCAACGCAGATAATATTTATGAAAGAGTATGCAAATGCTTGCAATGATTATTGACAAGCAAAAGTGAGCCCATACTTACCAGGGCAATCCAGAGTACAATATACTCATCAATAAAGCTGTTAAAATACTGGTCCAGAAACAATAGTGCTGGGCCTATGAATGCTGTGTCGTGCAGGTGCATTTCGCTTTTGGTCATGTGTGCAACCTACATAAAATAAGGAAGTTTAAGAAATAACATACACCAGCCGAGGTAGAGTGATTTCAGAATACATAAAACCAAAAATGTTACAGTTCAAGCCATATTACTGTAAGATATCTTGAGTACTTAAGTAGCAGCAGCAATACTGTTTTAACCGTGAAAGTCTACAGCTATATGAGATGCAAGATTTGCACAGAAGTATCTTATTAGAACAAAGAATGTAGCTACAGGAAAAAAAAACTAACACATTTTCTAGCCCACAAACTCTTCCTCCTGCCAGAAACAAAACAATGCAATGGAAATAGACTGGTAAATTTTAAGGTTTAGTTGAGCCTAGAAACAAAAAGTCACAGCTGCTAGATCTTCAAAAAGTCAGAGACACTTGGTGTTCCTCTCACTCCACCTCTTTGTTCCCATTCCATAAGGATCACCACCTCTCTCTGGTTACAGTTTGATGATCATGTCTTTTCATGTCCAAGTGTGACCTTCCCACCCTCCCCAACACACACAGAGGTTGTCCTATACCACATCCTCACTTTTACCAGCACAACTGTTGATGTGACTGTGTAGTAAACTGGTCTTAGAAAGACAAACTTTTATTCCATTGCGAGTTATGTCCCACACTGATCCATTTCATGTGGCAACACAACATATGTCTGTAGAACTGAGATGGCGTGGGGCGGCAGTTGTTTAATCCCTCATTCACTCTGTTCAAGAGGGGCTCCTCTCCTGACAGCATTGCCGTCTGTTCCTTGGTACAAACCTGTTAATACTATCTCTCCTCAATTAAGTTAAACCCTGAGCAACTGTTCCAAACCTCAGCAGCTCTGTCACCTTCTCTCCTTCTCCCAAACCTTCCTCCCCTCTGCACCTGAGGTGGGGTTCAGCCACCTCTGTTCCAGCCCAGCTCATCACACATGTGCAAAAATACACTGCAGAAGTGTGAACAAACAGCTGGGAAAGGAGGAGAAACAGAACTCAGGCAACTGTAAGCTGTACTGGCACCGACTGTGTAACCACGGCATTAGTTTAAGGCAAACGGAAGGCTCCGCTGCACCTGCAAGCTACTGAAAGTAAAGCATGAGTACAGAAACAGATGCAAGTTACTCAATGGTATAACCAGAGAGTTTTAAAATCTACAAAAAAGTTTTATTGCAACAAGAAACTCAAAGGTTCTGGCACACTTACCACTAGTTTATTTGTTATCTTAGCAGATACAAAACCAAAAGTAAGTATATATAAGCAGGGATGCCTTTCAAAGAGCTGCACAGCAGATTTCTTGTAGATCACTGCAGCTAATGCGATCACTGACCCAATATGAAGAAAAGGTGAAAGGACGCTCGTCCCCTACAGTGAGATTAAAGCGAAAGCATTAGGTTAACAAAACGTGCTTGCTGCAAAGAAAGCTCAATACCCCAAACAGTCACGTGATATGCAATAGGTGGTTTCTAATTAAAATCACATTAAAAACATGGCTTTCTGAACACTGGTACTAACAGGAACAAAGTGTCGTGCAACTTGTATGAGCATCAGCTGAGAATGTGGTTGAAGCTTGCTTGTGCTGGGGGAGAAAATAAGGTTAGAGGCAGCAAGAAGTGCACAGTTCTGACACTTGTCACAGACAGTGGATAACGCTGTTAGCAAGTGACAGGAGACAATACTTGATTGCTTTTTCTGTGCCAGCTAGAAAGCAACTAAAACAGCCTTCTAGGTAGCAAATAATTATTAGGCCAGCATAGAATTGCTTTCTGAAAAACTCCCAGGACTCCAGAATCAATCATCTTCACTGAAACAGAAGGTACTTGTGCAGACACCTCCACCTGTACTTTTTCACTGGTAATACAAGTAATTCAGATATTTTAGAAGGATCAAAACCATAAGCAATCTTCTTGACAAATTTCCTTCCAAATGGAAGTTTGCACTGGACTTTTCTATGAACTCTTTGGGGATGTGTGTATTTGTATAACCTGTTTCATATGATTAATTCAAAAGCAAATATCAAAATATGATGAGCACTTTTAATCACTCAAAAATATAAAACTCTTGACTCCTAGAGCTACCATTCTTAAGCAGACAATATTAACTTGTTTTTCCCCAAGCCAGCAGGGAACTGAAAGGGAAATATTTCACATGTAGGAGGTATTATGTTACATAAAAATAGAGGTATGGCTGAAAAGCCACAGAGTGATAAAGAGTAACTAGCAGAACAAAGTACTTACTGCTATAGTGGATCCATTTTTGCCAACTCCACCTGTGAAGATCACACCAAAGTAGTTTGTACAGGAGAATATGGTTCCTGCGACAGTACAGAGAGCTGGGAATATTTTCACCTGAATATTCAGTATTGGAATCTTAATAGAAGATAGAAGAGAGACAAGAAGTTAAAATATGCACAAGCAGACTAAAATTGGGTTTCATACTTCTGGTGCACTCAAACACTCCACTTTCCAATGCCATGTTTACTTTTCTTTATCTGCTCTACAGAGATTTGAATTTCTACAGAAAGAAATATGTATTTGTCCAATAATCCTTCCATTAAGCTTCCCATAAAGCCAGGCTTATCTTCAGTTACCTGAAAAGAGCCATCAAAAGCAGAGAAGTGGACAGAAACCAAGAACTTGTTGCTAAATCACCCAGCTGTCACATGGAAGAGAAATGCACCAGTCATCTTTTCTGAAGCTGCTTGTAAAACAGCTGCAGCCCAAGATCAAACTGGGCAAAGCAAGAGCCATTGGAGATGATTAAATAAAGCCCCTTAAGAAACTGGATACTACCTTACGTAGCTAGACAAGGGAAGCAAACAGAGATCAGACAAGTCATCTCAGAGCCAGTGAGCCTACGAGAGCAAGCGATGAGGTCGATGAAGTGAAAAATGGGCACAGGCAGCTTTGAAAGAAAGGCGGTAGTTTTCTTCATTTTTTAACTGTAGTGTTTCAAGAACAACAGGAGAAACTAGAAGTGAAGGAGTTCAAAATAAACAACACTAAACGTTATCATAGAATCTTTGGGTTGGAAGGGACCTTTTAAGGGCATCTAGTCCAACTCCTCTACAATGAGCAGAGACATCTTCAACTCAACTGGGTTGTTCAGGGGCCGAACCTGACCTTGAATGCTTCGAGGGATGGAAGCACGTATTTACAAAAAAACTACCCAAAGCTTCCCGACTTTCATCTATACAACTACAAAAAAAAAATCTTCACGGGCTCTTAATTCAGGAACTGCAGTCATAGCACTCAACCGCACAAACACACTTGGCTCCCCAGCAGCAAGGAGTCCAACTACACTGGGAAGCCTGAATGAGGTCAAGATGTTTCTATTTTTCTTCAATGATACTCTCAGTGTAGCTTTCAGCAGGTAAAGATCATTAGTTTCCTATTGCATTCAATAACTTAATCTCTCGATCTTTTCAGGGCACAACATCATGCCTTGCTCTTAGGCAGCCTACAGATGAGGTCCCAGACCACCTCTCCAAATCACTGCCCTGCAGGCTTCTGGCCAGTTTCACGGCACTCGAACACATTTCTCCCTTGCTCAGGCTGCGCTGTTAGTCAAAAAAAAAAAATTCTGAAAGATAGTAAAGAAAGAATAATGACAAGTAAATAAAAGGCATACATAGCCACAGACTGCAGTGCTAACTGTAATCATTCATTAGTGAATGATTAGGACTTCTGAGGGTCTCTCCTCAGACTTACAAAGGAAGGTACCTGTGCTGCCCTCTGCTTCAGTGTTGATACTTTGGTATTTAAAGAATGGGGTGAATTTGCTCTTCTACAGGAAGAAGAAAACAATGGCAAGCTTCATACAGGAGTCAAAAAGACATTAAGCTTGGTATTTCCCAAAAAGACAAGGGGAGTTTGCTGGGAAAAAACACCCCATGAATTCAAAACTACTACAAACACGTCTGAGAATCACGCTTAGGAAAGGCAGAAGGATGGGACGAGACCACACCGTTACAACATGCAGTTTGGCTAGTTATGCTTTATTAACACTCTCGTCTCTGCTTCTACTCATAGCTGCATCAGTGATAGGTACTAGATTACACTTATCTGGCAGAACTAACTAATGGGAAACAAAGCCACATACAGAAATTTGGCAAAGGAAAGTCAAAGGACAGGTATAAAAAGGCAGCGCCTGCTAAAATGCTTTGCATACAAAATGGGAGCAGCAAGGCCAAAAGTTGGAAGCAGCAAAGGCAGGCAAATAGCACTGAGGAAAAAAAAAAGAAAAAAAAATCTGAGTAGAAGGAGAGAGGGAGTTGTAGTCATAAATCTTCCTAAAAAATGGTATTGCAGCCCCTGACTTTTTAAACAAGACAACACTACAAGGCAAGCCACATGATTTCCTTGCCTGGTAGTCCATATATCACTGCAGTCCATGCAATCATTCTGACCTTGCCAGTAATTGCACCGGTTTCACCAGAAGTCAGATGCATGCAGAACTTCACAGGACTATGTCAATAATGCAGAAAAGTATCACAAGACAAATCTTTTGCAGGCAAATGATGTTCTCTGCTAAACCCTTTGAAATAGATTACAAGAGAAAGGCTACACTGCACAGAAAGCTTCTGAATACAGATATATCCTGGTAAAGGGATCATTCCAAATTTTGTCTGGGAAAAACCATGCATGTTAATGAAAACAAGTGGCAGCAGGCAAAGAATGGATTAACGAGTGCTTGCCAGAGCCCAGGCAAGCAAGTCCAGAATCATTTGCCAGAAAATTAATGTCAGGCCTCCAGACTAGGTGCCATCAGATTTTTTTTTTTTTTTTGCAGCATGAATTAGGATTTAAAAGAAAATATTATTAGGAAACAGTCAGGAAAAGAGTACAGCTAAGGACTCAGGGAAGAAGCAGTGATGAGTGTAGAAGAGACTACGCATCCCTAAGCGGACAGAGGCACTCCCTCCAGAAACTCTTCTTGGCTAGCTCCTAGTCACAAATACCACAACCAGCTGGGCAACTCATCGCCTTCTGGGAGTCCTTCTCACAAGGCTGGATCCCAGCTGTAGTTTAGAGATGTATGTACGTACACTTCAGTCACATCTGTAAGAGGAATAACAACTCAAAACAGGCCAAAACCAAGCTTGCTTCATATTCATGAAGTGTTTATGCTCTTGAAGATTATGTTGTGACATGAAACTCAAGCAATTGCAGCACTTTTCTCACTTCAATCAGAAAAAAACCCTCTATATAATCAACTCATCAAACAAGCTGCACCTAAGCTTCCTCACTTTACTCACATTTTCCAAATGAGGATCTCTGCTGCAGTTGTACTCACCATCCACCAGAAATTACCGACCTCCAGGAGCCTTGCAGAACAGCATTTTAACACCCTTTAAAGAGAATCTACACTGACAGAAAGAAGAAAACCAGTACAGGTACACACTGTTTCACAGAAAAAAAAGAAAGCTAATGAAAGCAACAATTGACAAAATACACAATTCTGTGCTTAGCCTATTCAGATTGTTTTGCTTTTCACACTTTAGCATAAGAAAGTGGAATGTTTGAGTATACATCATCTTACTCAATTCTCCCCCTGCAACAGAAACAAACCAAAAATACCAAGCCACCGATTTTGATGTCACATAAAAGATTAAAGGATTGGTAAGGAGAGATTGTGTGATATATTTTGCTCTGCAAGTAGTAAATAACATTTATCTCTAAACAAACACAAAAATCTGAAGTTGAACGGAAAAGGAAAATTCTTAATTGTCATGGTAAACCTGATCAAGTTTGTTCTCTGGAGAAATGCCTCCATCAATCCAACACCTGACTTCAAAATAGTTTAATCTTTTGGGCACTGACTTAGCCAAATGCTGCTGCAACCCAGAACTTCTAATAGATCTCAACGTTTTGCCAAAAAGGGTTATTTAATAGGTTAAGTTATTAAATAACACAACAGAACAATTTCTAAGCTCACAGAAACATCACCTTGCACTGAATTGTGCCAGAGGCTGCTGTGGCAGCATTTTCCCCCCCTTTTTTAAAAAGAGGAAAAAGGAAATTGAGAGCATGAATTGGGAAATCCCTATTTGTAATGCAGAATAGCAGCTGCATGAAGTTGTTGGCCACACTAATCTCTCCGGAAAAGTTTGGCATCAATAAGATGACTTGTAACCTTTTTTTTTTTAGTATTAGTTCTATTCACACTCATTCTCTTTAGATGGTATTTACTTTGCAGTTTACATAATTAATTTGGGGGAGCTGTTTTTTTAAGCCTGAAAGCACACGTAGCAAAATTGGGGTAGCCAAGGTTAGCTCCTTTTTCTAGATATTCTCTACAATGTTAGAAGATTTATTTCTCATTATATGAAGCAGATTAGAAATTCATCAATTTGGGGTGGCATGTTTCAGTAATTTTTGACCATCTCTTGGTTTTATTTCAAATCACAATTTATTTATCCGCCTTAAGAATTGCATTTATCAAGTACACAAACAAGATCAATACTCAGGAAGGAAAACCTTCCAGGAAATTAACACTTCAGATGTTATTTCCAGATTTTAATTTTTTTTTTTTTAATTTATGTGTGCACATATATGCTTTTCTCTGCTTGATGCCATTTTGATAGTCCAATATGGCTTCAGTAATGCAAATATAAAGTCAACTTATGACAGCCCATAAATTGCCAGCTGACATGGCCTGGTGAGCCTATGTAACACCTGCAGCACCTATATGCAGACAGCCTCCTTAATTAGGACGATCTTGATTTAAAAAAACATTTTTTTCCCCATACGGATAAGAACTGTCAGCCACATTCAGGCCAAATTATCTACTGATGGTTACCAACTGCTCTCCAAAAATTTCCCCCATAGCCTCAATCCTCCGTTGCTGATCTAGCTTGTTGCATGAAATTCGTTCAAGTTTTGGCCAGCTCTCTCAAAAGGAAGCTGGACTTAGTGAAGGTACATTTAAGTTTGTGCAACATTTGATAACTTTCTACCTGCAAACACAAGATACAAAATAATAGCTTGTTTTAATAACTCTGGTACAACTAGAATGCACAGTTATTGCCATGCGACCTATACTCAAGAATATTTCTATTTATGAGGAAGAGTGAGACCTTCCCCTCACAAATCAAACTATGCTGCTACATGCAGGTAGTTCTTCCAGGTGTCGACGGGATTATTAAAAAGGATAAAATAAGAACACGAACAAAATTACCAGAGATTGCCAAAAAGGTGGTCCTCCAATCACTGCCAGTAAATGCATGATTATTATGAAGATTTGTACTTCAGTCACATCAATTCTGATTAGGTACAAAAAGCCAGAAAAAGCAAAATTATTCAAAGCAATTTCAAATCAGTTATTTGCAAGCTCAGCAGCTCTCCTCTGTCATGCACACTATAAAAACTCCAAAATACTGAGGAAAACAAGAGGCAAAATTTATAAGTAATTTCAAAAGCAAAAATAGATTTTAGTTTTATTGTTATAATTAAGACTCATGCTGTGCTATATTTTTGTTTTATTTCAGTGCAATAAAAGTCCATTTTGTCAAAAGGAACAGTTGGAACTCTTCTTTTAACTGGCCACTGCCAGTTGCAGAAATGTTGTTTTAACCTTGCCCACCAAAAAAAAAAAGAATTTCAGATGACAAAATTCAGGAAAGATGTTTTTATATTCCCTATTTTTTTATTATATTCCCTATTTTTATTTTTTTTATTATATTCCCTATTTTTTCATATTAACGATGTCTCTGAATAGCACCAAACTTTAAAAAAGAAACATGAATCCCCAAAGAGTTTATGCAGATGGAAATGGTACAGTCAGCAGCACTGCTAAAGATTACACAATTCAGTCTCTAGCACGCAGCAAGAAAAGAAACTACTTCTGGTTCTAGCATAGCTAGTACATTTTGTAGAAGCGCAAGATGGAAAGGCTTATAGAAAAGCCTGAGTTTAAGACTTCGTTTTAAAAAGCATGCAGAAGTCTTGGAGCTAGCAAGAGGGGGAAAACAGCCATACAAATCAGCTCTGGAAATAGAAGTAAAGAAAAATACAAGTGAAATATAAAGAGGATGGACTTGCTGGAGTGTAATATGAAGCTGCATAATACTATCTCATACTGCAGTACTGTATCAAAAATAATCCTTCAAGACAGTTTGAAATGTTTATGGCATATTCCTTATGTCTAATAATACAGCTCTACCTAAAAGACTAAAATTGCTTCTTACAAATACATGCTTTGCTGTTACAAAAATACTGTTGATATGATCAGCTGCATAGGCATCAGAGAATAATGGTTGAGGGGGCTTTTTTGCCTGTGTACCTCATATGAGCTACAAGACCGTGTAATTAAGTTTAGTATCAGATCAGTGTGCCACCACGTTTTCGCTATAGCCTTTGTTCCAGTTTTGGAGTGGGTCCTCTCATCTGAGGATCTCCAGAATGGCCAAAATAAAGTTGTATTTCAGCAACAGATCAATATACACACGGGATAATTATGAGGCTGCATGCAATTCTGATGTGGAACATTCCCCAAAGCATAAGAAAGCACAAGGGCAACAGTATGTGGTATTCAATGCAATCTCTTATCTTACTATGGATTCTCTAAATGTAGGGTGCTGTAAAAACACTGCATCCCTCTCCCACTGCGCAACTTCACTTTCCCATCAGCCACGAGACTTTCTGAACAACTCCCCAAGAGCAGGACTCGCACCTACGGAACAGACAGCAGAATCAGCACGCGGCGGCACTGTCGACAGCAGGCAAACGGGATTTGAGGCACCCAACCCCAACTATCGCTGTTGCAAACCACCACTGCTTAGTGGTGAAGTGAATAAGCAGTGAAGCAGCAGAGGGGAGCATAAAGGATAAAGAAGGGAGAGCAGCAATACCCACAAACTGGCCAGACTCTTAGCATATAACAGGAAAGTTTAGCCAAAGTTGTCTGAGGAAATCTAGAGAGGATTCCAGTAAGACGACAGTTTCCTTTAGATGTCTTTGCTCTGTAAATTTTCTTTTCGCTACACCAAGCATGGAGATATGAGACACGGGAAGTAACCTCAGGGGTCCTCCTGCATTGTGATTTGTTCACTAACAATCCTGTAAGGCAATCAGAACCGGCTTGAGGAAAAAAATTAACTTCCAGAAAGACGAAGAATGTTCTAAAAAAAAAATCCGTATTTTCAGGCCTCATACAAACAAATTAAGCCATTGAGCTACCTTGCAAAAAAAAAAAAGTAGAAATGCTCGGCCATGCAAGAAAAGAGATGCACAAGGCATCTGATTAAATGCAGATTGCTTCCTCCTAGCTTTTGGAGGCAGCATGGAAATGTGTTTTCAGTGTGCCCAACCGAGGAAGGGCTGAAGGAGCTCCATGAACCCGCACAGGTTAGAAAGAGGAATGCACTTCAGTATTTCATTACTTCTGTCAATGGCCTAAAAGAATATAAAGCAACTGAGAAAGCTCACAGAAACAGTGACTGAGAACTAATGTAGGTAACTCAAGTTTATAGCTTTCCTTGGACAGTAAAACAGGTTTCTTTTGGCAGCAGTAGTCTTAATGCAAAATAAAGTAAAAAAAAAAATTTAAAAAATTTCAGATAAAAGACAAGGTATTCTAAAAGACAAACTCTTACACGGATTTGGTTGGGATCCCAGTTCTGTGGAAGCAGTGCCTAGATTCAGTTTAGGGAGACAGCATTATCTTCTTTACACATCCATGGTACAACCTTGGCTCCATTGCCTGTAGTTCTGCCCTTCGCAACTCAAATAAAAACGCCATCAGTTCAGCAATGAACTGCATGTATATTTGGTTAAAAACTCCTCCCTGACTTTATAATAAGAATCTCACATTGCAGAACAAATATGAGTCTTAACTTCAATCCTACATAAAGAGAGTATTTTTAACGCTAAAGCGCTCCTTAAGACAGAAGACAAAGACCAACTGAGGAGAAACTGAACACCTAGGCTTTACTTTGGGTGATAGTTTGAGTTCTTAATATCAAGGAAGAGAGAAGAGTGGGAACATCCTATGCTGTTGGATGACTTAAAGATATGCACGACACCAGTAGAGTACCTGCCTGATGCTGGAATTATCCAGTGAAATTTTCTTCCAGAATGACAAATAGCCATTATTTAGAAATCTAAGAATATAGGAATCCAGACAGGCAGCTCCTCAAAGCTAGACCACAAAAGGGAACAACATTTGGAAACAGAAGCTGGGTGAAAGGGAAAGGAAGCACACTGTTCCTCTATTCATTTAACTTAAATTCAAAATGACTGTGCAACTACGGCATAAACTGGACCAAATCCATGCTGCTGCTAAAGGAGCAGTCATCCTGGCTTCCCTAATGACTGGCCACTTTCTCCCCAAAAACCCAACTGCTCAGTCCCACTTTCTCCCTTATGCCAGCATGACAGTCTCATGCCATCAACTGGATAGGGAAATTGGCTTAGCTAAACTGACCCAACGAAAAAAGAAAAAGGTTCCTGTTGCAATTTCTAACATATCAGCTTTGCTCATCCATTTTGTGTGGCCTCATGAATGATGCCAGGACAAAGGAGAGAGCAGTGCAAGGTCTGCACTGCCTCGTTTGGCAGCTGAACAAAATTGTGCTGAGTCAAAACGACTGCGCAGCTCTAGACTTAGACGACAAGGGAGTGAAAGAAGGAATAAATGGGAACAAGTTAAGGCTTCTGAACACGACACAAGCTACCAGCCTTCATAAAAGGCTAAGGAAATTAAACTGTAACACAGTTTAAACAGCCCTTAAACTGTAACACAGTAAAAAAAAAAGTGAAAGAATGCAATTAGAAAACAAAGCAACAATGGCTTTGTCAAGAAATACCGAGCAAAAGGTAATGCACAGCACTACCTGAAAAACATTAACACGTCAGGCAATCTAGAGAACATTCATTCCTACACTTTAATCATTAACTTGTATTTACGAATTGCTTCAAGATAAAATGTACTAGTAATAAGAAGATCCATAAATTGCCTCAGTCACCATATTGTTTTTAAACTCTGATAGAACTGGAAAGGTACCTAATAAAACGACAAGACAAAAGCAGGGCTGAAGGGAAAGTGGCTTACTCAGTCTGGATATAGACTGACTAAGCCTTTCTGTACTCCCTACACCAGCCTTCTGAGGAAAAATACATGTAGCTTGCTTTAGCGGCTAAGGGAAAAATTCCTGCTTAAATATTACATAAATAGTACTACACTTTTTTTCCACATAAGTTCCATTGCACATTGGAGTGCCTCTTCCTATGATAAGGACTACAGAAAACACAAACTGGAGTAGTGGGTCATTTATCAACTAATAGTAGAAAACTATTTTAGCTTCAATGCAAAAAGATAGGTAGCACGAGGAGAAAAAAACCCACAGCACTACAAAATCAAAAATGGGGAAAGGTCTTTGGTGCTGCAGACCGGCCTGTTTGTTTACTTTATTTATTTACACAGAACCAGTAGCCTGGTACCAATAAGCAGACATGTAGGAAACCAAAAACATTTCAAAGCAAACTGGGAATCAGACAGTTCAAAGTTTGATTCTATTTTCTCCCTGTGTTTCTATTTATTTACACATAAATGCTACAGTGGCCATCCTAAGAAAAAACAAATGCATGAATTCTGCAGCTCAAGTAAGGAGGTTTCTTAAAGCCTCTTAACTGGGATATTTTCAGCAATCACTTGAGCCACACTTCCCCTAACCTGACAGTTTTTTTCCCCTGATGTTTCCTGACAAATTGAATCATGTCAGCATTGCCCAAACAGTTTATGTTGCTAGGATGATGCAGAGACATAGTGCACAATGTGGCGGATCCCTAATACCTATGAAATGAAGCAAATGAAACAAACTGTTTCCCCCAAGACATGCCCATGCTACAATAGAAGGACATAAAGGTATTGTAACAGTTCCTCAACAGACACAAAGCAGCCTAGTTCCAAAGATCACTTCTTCAAATAAACCAGGGACTTTTTCATCTTCTAGAAAATAAACAGAAGACTCTAAATCGAGTTTTTAAGATCACCAGGAGCATCCAGGCAAAGAACCAAGCAACAAAGATCAGACACTGAAGTCAAAGCAACAGAGAACCTAGACTCAGTAGTTCAAACTAAAAATGCTGAGGCAGAATGTCCAATTGCAAAGCTGGGAAAAACACTGAAAATTGCCCTGAAAACCAGTGATTCTGCAGCAAACTGATGTTAGGAAAGAATAACAAACAGCAGCTCTGCAGAACTGAAGACAGCACACGGGGACTAGGTCAAACAATGTCAAAACTGCACCAGCTACCTTTGTGAACTAAAGGCTGTAAACAAGCATATCTAAGTGTTTTGATTCAGATAAAGTCAGGGAAACATAAAAGTTGTGCATTTTTAAATACACATGTCGTCCCTCGCTCCACCTGCCCAAATTCACAAGACAGAACGCCTTCAGAAGGCATCCTGCCGTTCTCGCAAAGAAACTGCAATGGGTTTTATGGCACACACTGCAATACAGTTTACTCAATCTGTCCTTCCTTGTTGTGCCAAACTTGAATGCACATTACTTGCTAGTTTTCAGACTTACGTTTCTTGACATAATAGATTATTACAAGAGTATTATTTTAACATTTTATTTCCTATAAAAGTCTGAGTATTTTCCAGATTCAATCATCTTAAACACATTCATTTGCAATTCCTCTATGTGGTTGTGCTAAACTGTACTAAAACTGCCCAATTCTGGTCTTTGAAAAAAAAAAAACATCAAAATGTGAGGTAAAACATTACAAGCAAAAGCCACATTCCAGCAGTACAAGTACTGAAAGGTGACTTTGCAGAGCTGCAGGAAGAGGGAGGCAGGGCTGCAGCTCTTTTAACTTGAAGTGTAAATGTGCAGAATTTTAGAGTAAATTTGCTTTAACTTGATTCCCAAAATCCTTTTGTTTTCCATTGTTTAAGGCCTTCAGGTTCTTTTAAATAATTTCTCCATAGGCTAAAGGAATAAACAAACTTCATTAAGAATTTGTTCTCCCTCCTTGATGAATAAAAAGCCTTACTGCCCAGCACATGCAAGTACAAGGTTTATCTGTGTTGCAAGAATTTTAAGTTATTCTTACGTATTTTGCCAGATCAGGTAGTATTTTCAAGACAGGGCTATGTTATTATACTTTCTCACCACAAATGTTTGTCACATGAAACAGCTATCAGATGAAAAAGAATAGCATGAATGCGTATTTCCGGTAGCTTAACCATCTCAGAGATGGTGCAATACTGAAATAAAAATCCACACCACCTGACCTCAAAGACTGTAAAGTAAGCGTGAGGCTTTGTGTGTTCTAAGTACAGAAGCAGCAGCATCTTTACTTATTAGTTACGACTAAAAACAAAGATACAAGAAGGCATCTGAAACTACATACGCAAGAATTTAAGACGATTAAGTCTATTCTGTAATTCAGTATGCCTAAAAACAGGTTAAAATTAGCGTGCATGAGGGGACATGGCACCAGCAAACACCTGGCATTCTGTTACTAGAGCGAAGTGACAAAATGCTCTGCCTGGCTCACCCACTGCACATGCCACTCCTACCAACCACTGCATTTACTTGTAAAACAAATTTCTTCTTGAATGGCAAAGGCATCCTTTCCAAGGGTGGAGACCATAGGAGGGGGCTACGGACTGACATCTCCATCAGCTCCAGGTCACTTGTGCAGAGAATCAGAACTCCTCCCTTTCCCCCCCATTAGATGGCAATTTGTCCTCATCCATTTTAATCAATTCACTTTTGTTACAGAATTTGAGTTGCTTCTTCTCATATAACTATCATACCAATGGGTGACTTCAGAAGTCTCTGAATATTGGGTACTAAGGGACTTTTTAAATTTTTTTTCGCCTTAAGCAACTTCTCAGGCAGCATCATAATGTTGTTATCACAACAGGCTAAAATCTTGATTAAGTTCTTCCTTCCTTCAAGTTACTGCTTTCTACATTACCATTTCCTGACACTAAGTATTTCCAGCCTTTCATAGACTGTCAACAAAGTATTTAAAAATTATGTCATCTGACTACCTTCAGTGCACGCCTAACTGGCACTAGGCTTAAATTGTCAGATACAGCCAGTGGATATGACATACACCATGATTCAGCAGATTGCTGATATTGTGGATCTAAAGTAGAGCTGGTAATTAAAGACTCTTCTGATAGCATCATGAAAGAAGACTGTACTGAACCCATTACATGAAAAAACAAAACAGCGTAATTTGCATCAATGCAAGCTTAACAAAAAGAGATGTAAACAAGCCACCGAAAAACCCCAAATCTCAGTTTTATTTAAAATCTGACGCAGTTCTAAGAAGGTGATCAAAAACCTATTCTTGTATCCTCAAATATTTCAAGGCAAACTCCTGGCTAATAATCTAGGAACTATGAAAAATCTCAAGGAACCCAACTTACTCACTTTTAATGGTACAATTTTACTGAGGGGGAAACCCCACCTATATACACTGTATTAAAAAAGCTGAAATAAGGAAGAGAAAGTCCTTTTGAAATGGTAGTAAACCAGAGTGGAGAAGGATATATTTAGCACAGACATAAGGAGAAGCATTTTGAAAATAAAGACAACCAGGAAATGAAGTTACTTAATGATGAAGCTGTAAAGCACAGTTAAGTGACTAGACTACACGGATGAAGCAGCACAGTTCAAAACAGGCATTTTTAACAAGTAACTGGTGACCTAAGCTATTGCAGAGCATACAGTTCCCTGAACTAGCCAAGCAATTCTTTTTTTCTGGTGGAAAGGTATTTAAACAGCAACAACAACAAAAAAAATTCTACAACTTTAAAAAGCAGTTCCAACAAAATTACACCCACACTGACTGCTTCCACAACCCCAGCTATCTTCTAGGCAAAGCCAGAACTGTGACAAAATAAAAACAAATATTTAAAGCAAATTTTTCTGTGTAATGGGCAGGTTTTTGCTTTGTTTTCAAGTAAAACATCATGTTTTCAAAAAAATTTATTTCCAGTTAGATCGGATTTTTAATGCTCATTCATACCTTGCAAACATTTTTTCCCCATGTGTTATAGCACTTGTGAAGATGCTTTTCATATACCAGTTACTATGTGCATGACAAAGGTGCTGTCTCTGCTTAGTTCATGCCATTGCTTGCCAGGTAGCATTAATGTTCACTTTACCGTATAGTTCCAGAACCAGGGCCCCAGAGTTCCTGTGAGAAGCTGGATTGCTATTGTACAGAGCATAGACTCCGTAACATCAAATCTACATGCGAGGGAAAGAAACATTTCAAAACATTTTCCTAAGCACTTCAGTTAAATGGAGCCATTAGAACGGGTCTTCAGCCACAGTGTAAAGAAAAAAAACAAAACAGACAACTGTGCAGCATTAAGCTAATTTAAAGGGTAGGTCAGAGGAAGGGAATTAATCACCACAAAAAATGACAGTATTAATGAATTAACAAAAATATTGTAACCCATACAGTATTTTAGACATTTGAAACTCCACGCAAAGCTTATGCAATTTACAGTTTCACAGTACCACTCCAACACATGTGCAAATACAATCATCGGTGTGTGCAGGAGGAAACAAAATTAAATTCCTTGCTCCAAGTCACAGCAAACAAAATTCATCATCAAACACATTTCAGGACCTCTCCCTACACCATGCTCCTAATGACACTGAATATATGAATTCATCTAAAGATGCTACCGCATTTTTTTTGTAGAGCAGAAGCGCAGGCTGCATCTTCAGTTCACCACCTCTAAGGGAAAGCAAGGAGTTACACCTCCCTGCTCACGCAACTCCTTGGCTTCTTGGCAAATAATGCTAAAAGAAGTCAAGTGAGCTCTGGACCCCTACTCAGTGGCAACCAAACTCCATTCATTGTATACATTTGTTTTTCATCCTTGACAGAAAGGGATGAAAAAATATGCTATAGCAAACAGAGCCACAACTACCACACATACTCCTTATGGTAAAATGCAGATTTATAGTATTTTATAACTAAAAATACTTTAAAGTGTGATCAAATTAAAATTACATCAAACCATCCAGTTTAAAAAAAATTGTAAGTTTCAGCTATAACAGATTCAGCCATAACAGAGATTCTGTTTGTTGCAGTGCTTATCAAAGTATGCTTGGAACAGAAGCATGCAGACTGCCATCCAGTAACGCACCAGTTCATTAAAAACATACATCAAAGAAAAAGTTCATCGTAATCGCACTGACAGAGCTTAAGTAGTGCAGTAACGATGTGCAGTCCCATGCCTGGTGAGAGGGTACACTGAATTTCAGTCTGATAAGCATTTTCAGCTTAATTGTCACAGCATGTAATACAGTATATAGTTAGAAAAGTTCACATTTGGTATTTTAGGGAACACAGGAGGAGAAAGCTACATCTACAAACAGCACAACTAACTTTGGTACTTTTGGACAGCTGCAGTTTATATTCTTTTTTTTTTTTTTGGCCTATGTTACTCAAAGTGATATTTGTAACTCAGATATGGATTCATTTTTTAAACATTATCCGGGAAAGCTTAAGTGGGGGCCATCGACCTCAGCATGTGCTTAACTCTACTTGGATGTTGGCAATGACAAGTCTTATTTTGTAATCTATCTGCTCTGCTGGGTTCCCTCGTCAAGCTGGTAAGAGTCTTGAGCCAATTAACACGCAATTGATTAGTCATGCGTCCAGAATATAGCACTGACAAGAGTAATTTATTGAGCATATTCCATGGGCAATTCTTAAAACGTCTTGTTTGATTAAACAAGCCATTAGACTTTACAAGGGCCACCACTGAATCAAGTTTCAGAGTTTAAAGACAGCTGCAGTCAATTCTTTCCTTGTCCAGAACTGTGAACCAAAAGGAATTAATTCAAAGTTGAGATATTTCCTGAGAAAGTGAACCAACCAAGAACAGGAAACAGATACTTACACTGGAGATGGCTCTGAAATCAAGTCAATCACTACCAACTCAGCTGATCTAATACAGCTTCTTTATAATATTGTATGAAACTGAGGGCAGGGGGCATTTATGTATCATCCTCCTCCTCCCCAACGCACAGAATTCCTTGCAACAGTCCCATGTAGCAAAACACAACAGACAAGATAAACACTCTTGCCTCATCAGAACACAGAAGTTAAGAGGCTGGGAAACTCAAGGGGCTATGTTGACTATTAAAGACTCTGCATAGCAGCACTCTGGGCTGAGAAATGATGATTCTTCCATCTGTCTTATGTGTATCTACCAAGAGGGCAAGTGGGATTACTCAGGCTGGGCAACGAACTACAAATCTGAGCATGAGACAAAGGATTGTTTTCTTAAGGGAACCACTGCAGCAAGAAAAGAATGTTCATCATCACAACACAAGAGAAAAAAGGCTAAAAGTCACATGCTAGAAGCCCAAATGCTTAGTTTTAAAGGTTATTATGGAGTTTAATCTTAACTCATTCCAACTCAGCATTTTGTGTGGACATAATGAAATACAAATAGCATGAATAAAGCAAATCATACAGAAGAAAAGCGTAAGCAAATTAAAACTATTCTCAGCTACAGGAAATTCATCTTGAGGTAAAAATATTAAAAATGAGCCATAAGCTTTTCTCCTTTCCTTGTTGTAATACATTTAAATTGATATGTAAATTTTTCCTTTTGCTGCTCATTAACATAGACTAAAAGTTGTCCAGGTTATACCAAGGTGAAGCATGCGGCTATTATGTTGAAGCTCGCTATTTCACAGAGCAGGGAGAACATCTTTCAACGACAAGGGCAGAAAAATCATCAGCAGCATCTCTGCACATGATTGCTTGGTTCCTGGTTTAAAAAACTGTTAAGGGACTTGTGAGGGGGAAAGGAAAAGAAGGAGGATCATGATGTGGAAAACCCTCATCAGTTACGTCAGCCCCCAGCAATTTCAGCTTTATGTATTAGTGCTGTAGCAAGGCACTTATATATATTTATGTGACACACACCAAGCACTACTGAAATGCTGACAGGTGGCAGTGAGCGACTGAAGTACGCAGAAGGCAGCGGGTTGTAAGCAGCCCACTTAACACCTACCACAAGGATACTTCAACATATTCTTGCAAATGTAGAGAAACTAATTCCCCTCAAAATCAAGAGAGACTCTACTGAGCTTCAAACTTCCTTCTGCAAATAACTAAGGTATTAAAGTTCTTCAAGAAGTGTTGGAAAAACTCCTAAGATGAAAATTAAGCGCTATAATCATGGAGATAACTGCCTTATCCCCTACCATAATCCTGAGATCCTGAAGCTGTTCCCAAGAGCACAAACTCAATGTGCTAAACTTTGACTTGGAAGGCTTCCATCTCTGTATTTCGATATTTGGTGTGAGTTGTCTATCCAAGACAACAAACGAACTCCTTTTCTGTTAACTGCTAAAGAGGAAGGCTTCATTTTAGCTGCTTTCTGAAATACAGCCATCATTTACTAATCTCCTTTATACCTCAGCGGCAGTACTGGCAAGAAGGCTCAGAAGGTTAACCAAATTAACCTTCTTCACTTTCTAAACCAACCATGGGCTCTTGCTCATGTACAACTGCTACAGTGTCACTGAATAAGAATGTTCCCCCAAATTCTCCAACATTCCTCAATAACGGCTGTTTTGTGAGACAGCCTGAATGCTTTTGCTTTCTCTGGGGACTATTATTCAAGCAGTGAAGTAACATTTTTAACTTTTCAGTTATATGAAAGCTCATAAGAACTGATCCTTCTTCTCAGTGTTTACTGATAGACTTTTATGAAACATCTGTAGAAACTAATTTCCATCTCATTGTGTGTCTATATATTTACAGATATATACACACACACCCCCTTACAATTTCTACTATTGCCAGCTTTCCATATTTCAATTAAGGTTGGAATAAACCAGATGATGCAGTAACTTGTAGGAGAAACGCTGGAGATCATGGTGCATGAACACCCTCATGTCTCTGGGTGGACCCTTGATGAGTGCCCGCTGGGTTTTTAAAATATGATCCAGCACTTACCCCTAGTCCAGCATGGCCAAGAGTACAAGGTCTTTACCTGCGCAGCGCTGTGCCTTATGTCTCCTCGGACAACACTCGGGTTGCAATGCAGAGACTAATACCTCTAGCTTCACTTCTAACTCTCCTGGACTTGAGACAGCTCCTGCAGTCAGACTGGCTGTGCACTGACCTTGTAAGGTTAGATACAGACTGAACCTGCATAAACACAGACATCTCCTAATACATTTCTTGAAGCCAGAACAGTGAGCCCGTGCAGTACTGAATCTAGTTGGAATAAGTCTGGATTTGGAAGAACCAGAACTAGTAATCACAACTGGGCTCCAGCTAATGGCAGGCAAATTCCCTTTGGGGTTTGTGCACCATATTCCCTAATGATTCCAGTTTCTGCACCCTGTTCCTAAAATACAAGATCTGCTTCCACGTGGACATGTGGAAGTCCATTGGGGCTTGGCAGTTTGATTTTTGTGATATGCAGAAGAAAATGCACTTCTTCCAAACCAGAGATGCCACAATTATGGCACAGCTGCACCCATATAAGGCTAAGCCTGAAACAAAGCTCATTCTGTATTGCAGCACAGAAAACCCACAAACCAGATAAACCAGTTACTGTGCTGAAAAAGAGAACAGGAGAACAAAGTAACTATTTGGACTGCTTCAGTATTGAATGTTTTCCTGCAATTCAGTCACCTTTTTGTTCCTTGAAATGCACAGTATATTCGCACTCTTTCACAAGCCCATGCCCAGGTCAGGTGTTTGCTCTTAAACAAAACTTCTGGATACAACTCTAGCCATGCTGTTCCCTGCTGCCTTCGCGCTGTTGATGTTACTTACAGTGACTTCTACTGTAGCCAACCCAGACACTTCCTGCTTCCTGCAGGGAATTTTTAAGCAATACTGACCTCTAGCTACTTTTCGGAGCTCTTTCACCAATTTTTCTTTTCGAAAAGTCTGCATCAGCTGCCAAGATCTAATAAAATTATATTATCATTTAAAGATGGAGACAGATCAGTGTGACCTTACCATCTCAATGGATTATTCTACAATCCTGGAGTAGTGCAGGGTAGCTCCCTGCAGTTGTCAGTGGGAAGAACCAGCACAGTTGATGTATTCAATAACTGGGCACAATTAAGCTAATAGTTTTCCTACTCCACCTGCAATACTCCATAGGAATTTAGCAGAAACGATCCCGTTTCCTCCTCCCTCAGGGTGAACACTGCTGCTCTGCAGAGTCTGACACAAAGTCCACTCTGCACAGCTTCAGTGAATTGTCAAGGCTGGTACAGTGACAGCATATACAAATCAGACATTCTGTTCTGCAAGCATACACTTAATTTGACACACTAATTTATGTTATTGGTTTTTTGAAGACTATGGGCTTTTTTGGTAAGCCAAGTTGATTACACATTTCACTGTTCAAGCTTGAGCTGCGTGGAAGGAGCAAAACACTAATCTCGCCCTTTAACAGTCTGCTGCTCTTCTCTGAGCTGTTTCCAATTTGCTTATGGAGTTGGTATCTGTGATGAAATACAATTTCTTGGATACCATCTCATCACAGAACTACAATAAGTGATAACCAACTGTGTGCTTTTTGCTGCTTCTTTGGAAAGGAAGGCAAGTTAGAAATGCTGACACGTTTCCTAGAACATCCCTGCTTTTCACAGCCCCCTCAGCGTATCTTTGACATGGAGTTACTATGTAGAATATACAAACAGGAAAAAGCTACTGTGCACTAAGCCTGTGTACTCCAGTGAATCTGAAAGGGTAGATAAAATACAGGACTTTTTTCAGTTATATGATTGGTGAAATGAAAGCTTCAGAAAAAACTAGTATCAAACAGTGAGAATCAATTAACTGGATAAATAATCTCACAGTTTTTTTGCCATAGAAATGAACGTCATCTTATGTCAGTCTATTAACCTTATGACACGGGGCAAATGAAGAAACAAATGTGTTTACTATACAGTGCTGTCTATTATCTAAAATAATGATACACATACATTTGTGAGCTTATTGCCTTCTCTAAATTAGCTACATATTGATGGATCATCAAATTCTTATAATATAAGGCCATATAATAGCATCTGGTACAAAATGCTGTCTCCAAAATATAAAGACCCTTCACAAAAGTAAAAAGTAAAAGTTACAGTGAATACCAGGCGTAATGTACACATTTGTCTGAAGCACAAAGGCAAATAGGGTGGGTTTGATATTTGCATCTGTAAAGTCAAGCACATGCCAAAGTTGGGGTTTTGGGGTTCTTTGATGGATAACAGGAAGACTTTAATTATCAGGGCCCCATAAAATTCAAAGGGAGCTAAAAGCAGTCAGTATTGAGACTTTCAGCACGGCATGAAAGTAAGAAGTCTAAAACAGTACAAGATTTAAGACAGATGCCTTTAAAGATTTGAGCATCCGAGAACAGACTGAAACTATTCTATCTGCTTTGGTGTAGCCAGGATTAGAACAGGGGGTCTAGATTTTTTCTTTGCTTCCTCCAATAGACATTGAAAACTGCTCTGCCACCTTACATTTTTGAGCAGAAATACAGAAGTTTCTCAAGAGAATCTGCATTAGCATTCTGTCTAATAAGAGCTGTTATAGACAGGAGGTCCATAATTGTACTATTTTAGCAGTATCTGGGTATCTATAGATCAGTAGCAATAGACTGCATATAAACAGTGCATGTTGTAGCATTGTTTCAAAATCCCATACAGACTAATGACAAATTTCAGAGGCTACCAGGTGCAAAATCATTCTGCAGTATATTTACTTGAAATACATTTGTTACATTGCAAGATCTATGAATAGAAAGATAGAACAAACATACATTTCCACATTAAGGTTAATGAATCTCACAGCTCACTGAGTCCTTGTGTTCTGTTTCCCCACCTACCCAGCAGTAAACAGGACTTTAGCCGTTGACTTTCTTGGCATTGCCATTTTGGTCCCATTACTGACAGAACCATGGTCTCTACCAACTAAAAGGGATTCAGAACTTTAAACCTTAGGCACAATGTCAATTAATACACTATATTTTAAGAGCTGTGGTTAATAGTGAAGATTAACTATACACCACCACATGTCAAGAAAGATCAACAGATAGGTACTTAACTGAATAGTAAAGCCAGACTGCCACCATCTGACAAAAGCATTCTGTTCCTGGGGATGAAACACCAGGTACTTTCCCATATTTATTCAGGTTTAAATCACATCAGAAGCTCCTAATTAACTAACATGACAAAAGGTTATTTTACCACTCCTGAAACAACCTAAGTAACTTTCAGTATTAATTGCGAATCCAACAGGTAATAGCTGCCACAAGTTCTAAGTGTGTATATATGAATATAAACAATTTACTACTGCTCTAAGGATCGCATGATCTACAACCGCATAAAGAGCAACTAGACAGGAAAGCGGCTTAACTTTCAGTTTTATTTTCAGCCAAGGTACTTACATGCCAAAGCGCAACGTTCCAGAGACGTACGTCTGCCAATGCGCGCAGTAAAACATGAACGTTCCAGCAAAACAACAAAAGAACATCCAGTCAGGGTTCGTTCCCAGCTGCACAGCAATACAAGTTCCCAAAACCACAAAGACTGCAGAAGAAAATCAGTCACATAGTAAAAAGATAAAGCGTGTATGTGCGTAAAGATCCTTACCAGAAACAAATCTAACAAGAGGACCCAGAGAAGGAGAGACAGTGTGAAGGTATCCTGATGTGTTTTATTTCAGCAGACATAAGGAGATTAACACTTCCATTTAAAAAATGTACAGACTTAAATTCATATCCGTTTTCAGAAGTCCTCAATATTGAGGGTTTCTTATTCCCATTAAGTTCAATAAAAATGTAGGAGACTAAGACATCAAGGGACTTGAGTGATTTATGCAATTGCAGCCTGCAGCCAGAGTTTTGGGGTTCTCACGTATCCAAGATTTGCTGGACATATTTTTTCCCCTGTTTTCTGAATTTTTATTATGCCATTAAGAAAATCCAAGGTCTGTCATCCAAGATTCATGCTTCCCCCCACCCCCTCTAAATACACGACTTTGATAAACTATTTATAAAAAATTAAAATGTAAGAGCTTTAGAATTTAAGTAACCAAATGCATCTGACTATTCTTTTGCAATGGGGTTAAACTTCAGGCTGACTCAATGAACTCTACCTATCTAGAAACTGATCTTGCTGATTCTAATCTTAAACTCAGACTTCTACGATCCCATTGTCTGAGCTTCATACCTGTCTTGCAATCACTCTATATAGATTCAATCTAAAATAATATAGAAGAGCATTTGACAACTTCTTACAGTAATTTTTTTTAGAACCAAGACTCTGATAAAGCATACACAGAAGACTACTGGCTCAGATTGAATTAGTCACATGCTTTTTTTTTTCTTAAGTGTATTACAAGAGAAGACATTCAGTTGATCAAGAGTACTGTCTGTGGAAAGAAGGTTGACTGAAAAACTACACATTCAGCAATACCAGTTGTCCTCTTCTTCAGTAAAGAAGCATTTTTCTGTAATCCAGATTTGATCCCTGAAATAGAGTCATTTAATCCTCATACTTCAATTAAAAGTGACAATACCTGTGGAAAGTGAATCACAGCCATGATCAAAAAGTTCTCCTAATGGAGTACTGCTATTTGTCCTTCTTGCTTGTTTTCCATCTATAGCATCCAGAGACTGGTAAATGAAAAGGCCACATGCACAAGCAATGTATGCCCAGGGAGGTGCCTAGGAAAGAAACAGTCATTGAGAGTAAAAGCTTTTTTAAACCTTTTTAAAAAAAAAAAAAGTCTTAAGTTAAACTATCTTACACTCTCAAACAGTCTTTTTCATTTGCACACACTTTGTCATCACACACAGGGACCTTTCAGTAGCTGGTCCTTGCAGGGACAGGCAGAGGGAGTTACGACATATAATGCAAATAAAACAGTGGCAAGAATTACTAGCTTAGATTAGGTACAGCACATTTACTAAAGCAGGAAGCTGCCCTACACTTCTGAAAAAAATTATAGTACTACATCGGCAAAGTGGTGCACAGTTAAGTTCTTGTCTTGCTTCTCTTTCCTGTAGGGGTATTTGTAAGTTGTCCGAGTAATTTAGAAACTGGAAAGCTTTCTTAGCCCCCAGAACACGTAACTGCGTCATAGACACTGAGCTCATCTTCACAAGACCTCAGTGAGGTGTCACGTACTAAAATACTGACAAGTACAGGGTATTACCAGGCTGCAGTGGCATTTGAGAACTATGTCACTGTAAAGTGCTCAAACTTTTAGAGTTCAAGTTTAGCTGTTAGATCTTCTGAGATCTGTAAAGCTTCAGTGCTCTGTAGTACAGCACCTCCACCACCATTTTTTCTATTACTAGGTAACAGCACCTTTGCCAAATCTATGTTATAACCCTTAATATTCACATCCTGCATAGCAATTTATTTCTACAGAAATACAAATGATACCAGATCCCCATGAGACCAAAGACTATAACTCAGGTTTTTTTCAGTATTTGAAGCATAAACCATTATTACCACAAAAGCCAGAGGGTTGTCATTAGTTTGTCTCAGTTTACACATCCATTATACAGATATGATCAGATGTTTTGCAATTTTGACAGATAATATTGGATATTTTTCACATTTGACACACTTTATAAAAGTGAGCATTTATGAGCAGCTCTATTTTAGAGACCACGCCAATAAAGTCCAGCTAAGTAGCTTAACCAAGCTGACTTGCCTCTCATAACGCCCTGGAGTCCAGCTTCTTTTGGTCTGCACAACCATGACTCATTTGTAGCACATCAACTTAAATATATCCTTTCTACATCTTGCACTGTTCCTGCTACTGCATTTTACTAAAAACGCTCATCCTGCCTCAAAAGCTGGCACTCTGCTCTGCTTTTAGCAACGTGTCTACACAAACCAGCACAAGAAGAGAAGTGAAGGGGAAATATATCACCCAGAAGCAGAGGACCACATTTAGACAAAGTTGTGATGCTGCAGAATTCCATCCCATTATGATATTTCTATTTCTTATGGATAGATTTTATACACAAAGTTTAAGTTATCTTTCAGTGTCATACAATTTTTCCTCTATAAACTTAAAAAAAAACAACTGCTGACTCTTCTTTCTTAAACATTACTTCATTACAGTGTATGTGTTAAGATATTATTTGTATCTGCACAAGATTTCACAGATCCTTCCCTTATTCAAATCTTTATTTTTATTTTTTTAAAACAAAAATTAAGGTACCATTCCACTGCTGGGGTCCCCCCAACTAGAGCAAGCAGTAGAACTATTTGTATCTCATTTTCTTTTCAGCTACCATTGAAGCTGTGATAGCTACATCCCCTTGGCTACAGCTTTCATCAACAGGAAGAGACAAGTTGCTTTTGAAAAAAAGCAGAACTAAAACTGAGCTACAAGGAAGAGACAATTTACATCTGAAAGCAATAGTGCTTTTGAAAAAAAAATTCTGTTTCTGGAATTTCAAAGCCCCATTTTCTTCCCAGACAGCTACTTGACACTGAAAAAGCACAAGCTCACAGCTCCACCACCGAGATGGCATCCTCCCCGTCGTGCCAGCACACAGGGCTGTGCCATATGGCAAATCAGATCAGGCTGAAAGCTACCTCAGCAGAAAGTTATTTTTCAGCTAAAGTGAGAAGACAATCTCATTCACTTAGCACAAAATAACTCTCAAACTGTTAAACATGCAACAGTGTTTTAAAACATCAGACTACAGCTAACAGGATGACCTTCCGACACTCCGAGTGTAGCTTAGTGCTTATTTCAGAATTACCAACTAAAATACAGCTGTACTCTATCGATCTGGATTTCAGAATCTCAGCCCCCATACAATACTGTTCTCAGAGTAAATGGCAAATTAAAATCAAGTCATATAACAATGCCATAGTCTGAAAAAGGAAGGAGCTGCTCCAAGTGTGCACTGCTCAAACTTAATATTCACTTTTCATCTTACACCTGCCAAATTCCACATGCTGCTGTGAAACTATCTATTTCAAAAGATCTCTAAGAGGGGCAAACATCCCTTTACTATACCATATGTGGAACAAGGATGCAGAGTGTTGAACGTGCCAACCTACACGGTTGTGTTTGGGGGTTGGTGGGGGGGGGTGTGTGTGGATTTTTTTTTAAGAGTGCAGTTGGAAACAAATTGTATGCTCCTTGACTACAAAGCATTCTCCCAACCTCCGCTGAAAGGCTTGGTTATGAAGTAGTTCCAATATTTTGGAATCTAGAACTCAGGAGATACTCACCTGCTGTTTGGTATGTAATACATTTTCTGTACCAAATGACTCCCTTTTTCAGTGCATATGTATATAAACAGCTTTCAAGATTCCACATCCCAGTGACAAAACTTTTCCAGTGCACAAAAAATAAGTCTTCAAGTACCTTATGAGGCATCTCAAGTGAGAGAGTTTGAAACTAGTAACTTGAAATGTCTCATAAAGACTTTAGTACCACTGAAACCAGGAATTACAGGAAGACAGTGCTCCTGAGGACAGATCAGGAGCTTTTCAAGCCTTCAGAACAAAGAATAAAACTGACTTATCCAGCCTTTGCCCAGCACGAACTACTCAAGCAGCATGCTGCTCAGAAGACAACTTTGTGTTCCCACAGCTCATGACACACTGTACCTAAGGTCCTGTTCTGAGCTGCCTGGTAATATGAACTGCCAGGGCCCACAGGGGATGAAGAAAGATGTCCCTTTGTTTTAGTAAGCTGGGTTTAGTCACACCAGCCATGGAGTAAGCAGCCCATCTTGATCTCTCAAGCTGCACCACTTTGGAGCTCAGTCCCTTGTGTAAGCTCGAGTTCCTCACTGTACTGCAACTCTAGCTGGGCTCAAAGGCAGACTCAGCTCACTGCCAATCGAGTCACCTTGCACTTCTTGTTGTGTGGTAACTCTAGATCAGAAAGCTGAAGGTGACTAACTCAGTCACAAGCAGAGAAAGTAAACAGGCAAAAAATTCACATGCCATGCAAGACAGTTGCAAATCCCTTTCTTGATTGTTTGCACATGCTCTCAAGCCTTGTGGGGCTGCAGCTTTCATGCAGCAGGTCCTTCACAGCTGTGACCGTAACAGCTATTTTGGTACTAGACCCCATTTCATATGGTGCGCATCAGCCAGAGGAACCACTGTTTCACTCAGCAAGTAGCATCCTAACCCCAGAGTCTGTATGTGCTCTTTTTGCATGCAAGCACTCATATAGAGGCACACACATTACAAACGTTTATGGAGATCAGCTGAAATGTATGAGAACTGCAGGCAGATCAACAAGAAGGGGTTCTCCACCAAGACAAAAACCCACCAGAAAACAGTGCCAGCTGCTACTAGATTGCAGTAACCACAAACAAAGATTGTCAGAGGTCCGTAACTTACTTGTTCTGTAGCTGTTGGGCAGTAATATACTAATAGCAGAGTTGTAAATATATTTATTAACAGTCCAATGATGGTGATCAGATTTGGGGCAATCCAGGCTGGAACTCTTCCAACTAACCATTCCCAGTACCCTTGCATTAGGGGTTCAAGCAGGGATCGTCCGGCACTCTGATATTTGTGTTCTTCCAACCGTTTCAGCTGGTGCTTTGACAAGGGAGGTGTAGGCAACTGAACTAATTTGCTTAACACACATCCAGCCGCAGGACCATGACCGCAGCCTGCAGGGGATTCCAGGTGCGACTCCCCGCATCGCCTCTTTATGTTTCGATGCCCACTCATGGATTGGGTGGCCTCAGAATTTTTATTTGGCAGGTAGCAGCTCTTACGGAGAATCATAAGATCCTGCAACATAAAGGGTTGAGACATACTGAAGGTGAAGGGCACAAATTAAGATATCAAAAGTTTCTAGGCACTGCTCTGAGCGTTTCATTTGCCATCAGTAAACGAAGATTTTGTAAGAGTTCTCCCTTAGGAAAGAAAGATATTTGGAGAATTGCTGAAGGAAAAACAGAAAACAAGTGTTGTCAATGCGGTTATACAAAAAAGTTGCACTTCTTTACTTTCTTGCTGCCTGCTGAAGCAAATATCCTGCAGCCACCGGCCTCAATTTCAGCAGCAATTTACACCACACCACTGACTTCTGTTATAGATTAAGGCATGGTCAGCCCCCAAACATCTTTCTCGTAGGAGAGCTAGCAATACGTAACAGACCTATACTACTTAGGTTATCAATTGATAGCACTAAAAACAGCACAAATGCAGAGACTTCTTAAGTTAAATTGGTTTGGAGCAGCTTTGCCTCTCTCATGAAGCTGAATCACCACCTAAAGGCAGTTATAATCACTTTTTTCAGATCACTGTTCCTTATTTCAGTTTTGCTGTGGCTTTTTTGTTCTCCAAATTTAACTCGGTTCAGGTGAAAGCTCATTGTCTATTCAACTTTTCAGATACGCAAGAAACATGCAGGAGCTAGAGACCTTTAGCCGATCAAAGACAGCTTACAGACACCAGCACGAGGCAGCTGTGAAAAGAAAACCACAGGATCAGGACCTTGTGTGCAAACAAGGAGCCTCACGATGTTCCATCTCCCTTGAAGGCAGGTGACCAGAAACACGCAACTGTCCACATAAACTAGAGAAAAAGCAGTGGAGAAAGAGAACTAAAATGAAGTTTATCTACAAGAGTCAATCAGATGGGGGAAAAAAAAAAACCACAAAAGAAAAAAACTAGTTGTGAGGTCTAGCAAAATGAAGGTAGAGAGGGTAAGATGACACCTATCCCTAAAGCCATCAGCAACACACATATAAGGCAGGGAAAATAAGCTATGTAAATCAAAGGTCAATATCGGCATAGGAACAAGTGCCCTCATTTCCATTCTCCACAGATTAATTAAAGCGATTTCCACCAGTGAAAAGCAAGCCTCAGAAAGCCCTGTCAGTGGGAGGAGAGGAGAAAGCAGATAACTTGATAACTTTGGGTGCAGGCAGACTTGGACCAGCTCATTTATCAGGAAATCTGACTTAGTCACCCAGGAGGTCCCTGTGGGTATTGTCCTGGATGACCAGAAAAATCAGTTCCAATGCAGAAAACTATACGCTTTTCCCCTCTTCCTGATAGTTCCTCCCCCGAGGAGAGAAAACAACGAAAGATTGCCTCGTCCTCCAAAACAAACAACCCGACACTGCCCGGCTTCCGCAGGACTTTCACCCCGGCCTGGCTGCTCGTCGGCAAACACCCAGAGGAGGGCAAGGGCACCTTTCGGCCCACTGCTTCGCCCCCAACCCAAAGGAAGCAGCCCCCGGGGCGGCCAGACCCCACCCGCACCCAGGCCGGGGGGAGGTGCCCCCGGCCCCAGCGCACAGGCCCAGGCCCGACCTCAAGGAC
>NW_010545978.1:0-5047 GCF_000687285.1 Phaethon lepturus
GGGGCTTGGAAAGCTTCACAGCCCCTGAGTAGTCAAATAATAGAAATACTTTTTGTATTATTTTTCAGAAGGACCGTAACTTTGTGCACCATTAATTCAACACATTTGGAGTTAAAATTAGTTAATCTTGTAAAGGGTCGGAAAGGAAGGTACTTTTTTTGTAAACCTATGTCTTAGAAAAGACGATAATTGATATTTAACCATTAAAAATAAATAGCTATATAAAATTCCCGCCCAGAAAAGCAATAGAACTTAGAAAATTTATTATTTTTGTTACTCTTTATCTACTCTCTTGCAGCTGCTAGAAAAGTTCGCAGAGCTTGGTGCACAAATAAAGGAGTAAATAAAAGGGTTTGCTGACACAAGCGTCGCGAGGTACGCGCAGCACTTGACTGGAAAACTGGTCAAATCGGCAAACAAAATGATGTGCCTTCCTGAGTACCCCGGGCAAACCTGGGAGGGTTGGAAAGCAGTAGTGTTTTTTTTTTTCTTTTTTAGTACGAATGTTTTTAAAACATTGCTGACTGTTAGTGTCAACAAAGAAGTAGAGAGGAAGAAATGCAGAAATAAACGCCTGAAAGAAAGGTGCATCAGAATACAGTAATTATATAAGCTTTATTTTTGTTGCCTTTGATGCCAGCGTAAGTACGTGAAAACTAATGCACTGCAGAGGACAGGTTTGTGGTTGAAATACACTTGATAGATTTTGACAAATTAAACAGTTGTAAAGATGTTTGGAAGTTTTCCAGATCTTTACTGTTATTTATGTCACTGAACTAAAAAATCAGTGGTTAATTTGCAGTTCTTATAATTTTTATGATACTTATGTTGTTGTAAATTTAGCAGCGTGCAGCATCAACTCAGCGGGATACATTTTATGTTGTCAGCTACCTTTTGACATCATAATAGATTTCAGTTGCCAAAGCTTCGGGGAGAGAGAGAGCAGAAAATGTAAGAGCGCGCTACGCGAGCGCTTGGATCAAACCCAGCTAGGAGAGGAGCCGGTCTGCGGGGTGGCTGCTGAAGCCAGGCTCAGTCCTTGGGGGCCGGTGGGGATGCTCCCGTGTCCTCGTGCACATGGTGATAAATGTGTTTTTAGTGAGGATGGATAAGATGCTGATAGGATTGGGCCCCGCGGTACCGTTGACGGGCCTTTGAAGTCTGGGCGGGTGCTTATGGCTGATAACGGCGGCACTGCTGAGCTCCTCGGTCTCATCCCACCGCGTGGACCTTCTCCTGACCCGGCCCGGCGCAGGCTGTGCCTAAAGGCTGGCAGGTTCAGCTCTGGTCTTCCAGCGGCTGTCAAGCTCATGTCTTTTCTTGGTGTGTAACTGGGTTTTGGGGGACTATCCACACCAAATTATTTCTGCTAGCGACTTTCTGCACACATGTTGGTCCACGGAATGTTTCCTGGGTAAATACAAGGTAGAGAAGGGGGCAAGTAAATCTCCGGTGTGCCGCAGTTGGACGTGGGAGCACCTTTTGTCCTGCGGGACAAGCATCGGTCAAAAAGAGAAGGCCCGAGCAAGAGTTTTACAGAGTGCCTGTGATACCTGTATTCATACACTTTTCAAGCTTTTTTATAGAGACTTTTTGCAATGTTTTTTCTTTTTATAGAGACTCTCTATTCTCTCTATTTATAGAGACTTTTCTTCTATTGTCTCCTATCCTGGAAGAGGGAGAGACATCTTAAGTTTAGGTGGCTTAAAGAAGAAATGTAGCTGTTTCCCTCTTGCGAGGCTTATTTTAGTGGGTTAAAAATGATGGTTTTAATCCGAGGAGTGAGACCTGCCTCGGGAACGTGTGACACGTGAAATGGGCTTTCTGTAAGGCGTAGCTGTGCCCTTCCCATCTTCTGCTTCTTTCAACATTTGCCCTTTGCCTCCTAAGCCTGAAAATGGAGGAATTTATTAACAGTTGTTTCCTCGGTGTTTGTGGCATTAGCCACATTTCTCAAGGGCGTTTCACGTGCTCTTTCCACTCTAATGGGATTGTCCATTGAGTTCAGCTCCGGCACATTGGGGATCCATTCACACAGATAGCTGGTTAAGCTGAACCTTCCTCATCCGTAGGTAATCCCAAAATACGCAAATTGTTAGCGTGAGATTGGTTTTCTAACATTTTGGGGTTTATAATTAAGCGCTTTGTAGTTGTCCTTCCCCTCTACCTCCCTCCTCATCAGAGTCTTTAGCCGTGCTGACGCCAGCTCTCCCATTCCCTTTTTCTTTCTTGATCATCTTTTTTTTTTTTTTTCTTTTCTTTTCCCCTGGAGGTAGTTCTGTGTCTGACCCTTTCTCTGGGTACCTCTTCAAAGCTGCACAACTTGGAGTGGATTTTGGGCACAATGAAAATTTCTGAAAAGAGCATCATGCGGCTGCTTGGTTTTTGCTGGCTCTTGCTCACCAAGATCGCAGCGACCAACGCTGGAGCGAGCGTGGACGTAGCTTTGGGGAAAAGGCACGCGTTTACTCTTGATTTATTTTTACCATCCCCGTCTTTTGGCAAGGGAGAGATTGGAGATGGGACGACTGAGGGGGCTTCGTTTGCAAACTGACGCCAGATCAGATGATGAGGTGCTGGTGGGAGCACCGAGGAGCTGAGCAGGAGCACGGCGTTCGCTGGGGCAGCCACGGCCGCACGCAGACGCCTGCACCCACGTTCCTTCGGTGCCCTTCGGGTGGGAGATGCCGCTCTTGTGTGTTGGAAGAACGAGATCAAGTTTCCATTTTGCTTCGCAGCAGCAGACTAGTACGTTAGTCTGTGTTCGCTGGCTAGACTTATTCTGGCTAACGTTTGCCAGATTCTTCTATTACATATTAAAATAAGATCTTACGAGTGGGTTTTATTTTTGTGCATGTTTCAAAAAACTAGGCCAGCCCTAACAAGCACATTTTCGTGTTTTTGTTTTTGCATTTTGTCATTTTACATATTGAAAAATGGTATGCAAAAAAAAAAAAAAGCCTGCTAACATCAGAAAGAAATAAAGCTTTGCATTATTCTGCATAAGTGTTAAAATCTGACTGATAGTTTGTATATACAGACTTCATTTTTTATGGTGTTTCCTTTCCCCACCCAAAGATCACAGATGCTATGATAAAAATTAATGCCCTTTTAGTAAATTCTTTTCTTTTCTGGATGTGGCCTAAGGAGGGTCACACAGTGCTTTTGTTACTAATAAATATGGCAAGATTTAGGTACAAGTAGTAGGCAGACATTAATTTGTTGGAGCAGGAACTTCTAAAAGAAATGCATTTCTCCCTCCTTAAATCCAGCTATTTCAATATCATAAAGTTTTTATTTTAACCATCAGGAGAGTAACCCTGTTTGAAGAATTCATCTTTAAAAAATGTCTTTGTAAATTGAGATTTTAGGACTACCTATTTGGAGGACATTCCGTATGATAAATGACCCTTATAAGACAAAAAAAAAAAAAGTAATTTTGCATGTCTGCTTCCTAGGATGTGTGATAATAATAAATGAACATTTTATATATCATTATATATATATCATGGCAGAACAAAAATCAGAAGATATATTATTCATTATTCCTGTTACTTTATATTTAAAAGGCAAAGGTTTTTGCTTCTTTGCCAAAACAACGGCTACAGAATATATTTGTAATAATCCCCGCAAATATGAAGGGTGGAGAGATCTTCCAGGTCGTTAGCACTGAAGAAAACAGAGATGCCTTTAATTGCATTCATTTGAACATTAATACATTAATGCTGAGATTTAAGTACTGTTACTATTAAAAATTGAACTGGAAGGGCAGTGTGCAGATCCTATGCTTTAGCGTAAGTTGTCAGGTGCTGTGTTTGCATATTTAGCCTGCCATTCCAACACTACAACGGATGTTTGAGACTGGATTTGGCTTTCTGAGGGACGCTTTGCTTTTTTTTACACCACCACCCCCCGGTTTCATTCCTGGCAGTAGCATTTCTTTTCACGAAGGCATTTGCACCGCCCGAGCAAAAGTTGCGCTGATTAAAATCAGAGGCGGCGAAGGAGTAACTCGTTTGCTGTCCTGAAGTCCTCTTGTTCTTCTCCCCGTCCTCCCCCCGCCGTGTCCGCAGCTATTTTGCAATATGAGCCCCCTCCGAGCACCGCCTGCGGAACTGGAGTAGCTCTGGCATGTGGATTTCCCAGTGGGAGAACTTGTGTGGATGGTAATTTTAATGAGACCTGATTTAAGCAGTAGAATAGATCCATAAAACTAATACAAGCAGACTTTCAAGAGCTCGACTATTTGTCAGGGCAGCGAATTTTAGAGGTGCGTCCGTCGGCTTGGTAAAGAATATTATAATCTCGAAAACGTAGCCTGTATTAATTCAGATTGTTCCTATGCAAAGTGCTACGGAGAACTTCTCGAATCCAGGGCAGTCCAAATATAGGCTTATTTATTTTTGAGGCTCAACTTTCGTCCAAAAATCATGCTGGAACCACAGGACCTGAAAGCTGTGCTCTGTATGAATGAATGCGACGTCTGTACGAGCGCACACCGCTGTGCATCTAAGCCGCGACAAACCCTTAGCCTTGCTTTTTCCCCTTCATTTAGGGCCACCGCCTGGTCCGTACGTATTCCAACCTCTCCCGCGTGGTCACGCCTCGTTATCTACGGCGGTAACATGGTTTTCTTCTATCCTGGGGATTCGGGCGTTACACCCATCCCAGAACTCGAATCCCACTTCAAGTAATACTCTTGGTTCGTGGCTTTTATTTTGCATCCTGGCGCTCAGGAGCGTCTCTTGCTGTTGTTGGAAATTGTGTAGTTCTGCTTGGCATTATTAAACTGTTTTCTTTCCCTCGCTGTCCTCCCCAGCCCCTTCCCTCTGTCCTGTTTTTGTGTTTTGTTTTAGGGGTTTTTTTGTTTGTGGGTGTCCCCCCCCCAGCTTTTTTCACCGCAGCTATCTCAAATGGCAGTGGGAAGGAGAGCAGGTGGGGAAAATTCGGGGCGGGAGCTTGAGGTGGGAATGGGAAGAGCTGGAGCACGTCGATGGAGGCTGGGGAGACTCCGCAAGCAGCAGAGAACAAGGGGGAAAGAGCAGAA
>NW_010545978.1:5081-7778 GCF_000687285.1 Phaethon lepturus
GCGGCGGGGGAAAGGGGAGGAAGCTCGGAGGGAGGGAGGGAGGCCAGGGGTTGAGCGTGGAGGGATGCTCTGCGCCGCGGGAGGGGACCCCGGCTCTCCCACCCCACCCCGGGCTCCGGCCAGACTGCACAAACGCAGGTGGGAGATGGCTGCTGCCAGAGCCCGTGGTGGTGGTGACATGCGTTTAGACACGGAAAAAGTTTATTTGCTTTTTCTCACAGGATATGCTAAGTGATTTTGCAGTTTGAGTGGAGTGGCATTATTGCACTTAGCTCTGCATTTATTAAATAAATTTGTTCTCCAACTCAAGTGTTAAGTGTGTATTATAAAACCTCAGAGCCAATCTTAGTGCTTGCAGTGTGCAAATATTTTTAAAATTATGTAATTAAACAGGGCTTGGGCTGCAATGTCCACTGAAGTGATTTATTAATTGAATGGTTTGATTAAATTTAATGTTATTTTAGTTTATCCGGAAAGGGTTGGTATCTGTTTCACAGATAGGGACATCTTGTGGGGCTGTCAGTGATGGTTCAGAGGTCCTTAGGAGGAATCTTTAGCACCCAATTAAATATTAACCAAGAAGATGTGACTCGTTCTTTCTCTGTCCCTGAAGCTGTGTTTTGACGTCTAAGGCTGGTGATAAAAATTCGCTCGCCGGAACCACTTGCAGTGCACTCTATTTATCACTAGATTATTTCTAAATTAATCACGCTAAAAATCTTTCCATTGTAATTGTGCTGGGGCTCAGTGCTGTACGAGGTGTGTAAATAAAAAAATGCCCTTTTAATTTCATGTTAGCTGCATCTAGCCAATGTTGCAGCCAAACTGTATCTGTTTCAGTAGAATGTCATTTTAAAGGTATTGTGGTTACTGAGCGGCAGCTGTGATTGAAAAGTATGTAAACTAATCTTTAGTTGCTCGTGTCATTTTTATATTCTTATGTCAGAACACAAGAAGGCTGCTTTAAATTTGTCTTTCACTGTGTATTAATTTTCAAGTCTAATTTTTCTTGGGTTAAAGCATATACTGCATTCTCTACTACACATTACCATTCAGTGCCAAAGTAAATGGCTACTTGTGAAAAAGTACAAAATTAGTTCCTGCTTGATTACTGTAAAATACATGTTTATTTTCATAGGGAGAGTTTTTATTACCAGTGCATAAAATACAATTATGCTGCATGGTATTGGTGACTTAGAAGACGGAGTAATCAAGCACCATATATTTATTACTGTGAAGAGCAGTAAGTTTCAGAGCTGTATATTGCTTTCCCAAAAACAAGGAAGGTGCAAGAGGTTTTGGGTTTTTTGTGGGTTTTTTCTTTTTCTTCTAGGCTTGCACTATGCAAGTTGTTCCTGCTCTTTTAAATGCAGACCATTTAAAATTAAATCCTCAGTTAATATGTCTGCATAAGAACTTCTTTGTCTCATGATGCCCAACCATTGAAAATTAAATGTGGTTGCGGATAAGTATTTATTCATACCATACCTCACACCTGATCTTGTGTCAGTATGACATCATCTTTGCCACAAAGATTTCTAGTGGTTTAAAAATGTTCCGTTGTGAAATAAGTGGGAGACGTAGAAAAGGGGCAAGGAAGGCAACAAAAATAAACTACTAGTGGGATTTGATGTTTTTCCAATTAAAAAAAAAAAATCATATTCTGAGGTCCACATACTGCCTTTGATCCGTACACAGGACTTCCATTTGTGCTGGTGGCTGTTCAGCCTGCGGAGGGAAGGCTGAATATGACTTAATTTGTATGTTGTGGGAAGTACATTTTCCTAGCATGTGGTCTAGCTTACTTGAAGAATCTGAAATGCGTTATAAATGTAAATGCTGTGTTTAAGTAAAACTTCATTATGTTTTGGTGGTTTCCAAAAATGCACAGGATTTGACCTTAAAGTGTTATTTCAAGGTGTTATGATGTATGAGCTAGACTTTGTAGTCTTCTAAATTAAATCTTTGAACATGTTATTATTGTATTTTGGCATCGGCAAGATGTAGTTCTCAGCTATTTTCTGTCACAGCCTTCATTTTTCTAACAAGAGTAACGAGACAGGGCCAGATTCTTCGGCAAGAGGTGTGCACAGGATGGGGATTACCCTGCGTTAACCGTGGTGTAACCGAGGGCAGGTCTGCCCTTGGCATCCAAGTCCAAGGTCATGACGAGTCCTCGTCCATGGCTCACCATGGGGATGGAGCCGGTGCTCCCGCAGAAACGTGGGTGCAGCCACCACCGCTCCCCTTGACTGTTGTAGAGCCCCATGTAGGATGTGGTGAAGGGTTTAGCATTTGAATCCAAATCTGGTTCATATATAAAAGGGGTTGTGTTTCTGTTTGGAAAATATGAGCCCCTTTTACGTAGCCCAGGTGTGGATTAGCTCTCTAAACCATTTGCCCATTCCTGTGTTTGTGGGAGACTGTTTTCAATTCTTACAAAGAGGCCGTACAAGTCAACAGAAGCAATCCAGAAATGGATTTAAAAAAAGAGGGGGGAGGAATTAACAAAGTGTTTGTGATCTCAGGTTGGTAGTCTGGATGTAGGAGCAGACATAACTGCTCCACGTATGCTGATTTCCAAAGAAAATAGTTGCAAAACATTTCCACCTATGCCATGAGTGCTCAGGGCTTGTATTTCTCCTTCCCTATGTAGCAACCGTATGTTTGCGCTGCAGCGGGGCGAGAAGCACCGCC
>NW_010545979.1:0-9914 GCF_000687285.1 Phaethon lepturus
GGGGTGGCAGAATGGCTGCACCGTGCAAGCTCGCTGCTTGAACGCTCGTTGGAGCCTCTGCAGGCTGCTCGGGCAGCGAGCACAACCCAGCCCGCCGCGCTGGCGATGGAGCTGCGCCCGCTGACTTAAAGGAGCACGGGCAGGTAAACAGAATCAAGTGGATGCCTTGAAAAATGGAAACCCGTATTCACGAAAACCTTCTCTTCTCCATTCCCTAGCTCTGCCAGCTACTTGCAGCAAAGAGCACAGCCACAGCAATGGCTTTTAAGGTAGTGAAACTAAAAACCAAGCAAGTTAATTTCCAATAAGCTCTAGAAGACCGCTGAATTCCTGATACACACAGGCTTTCGAGGAGGAGGCTGTTTCCTGAAGACATGTCATGTGAAATGTTCTTGGAAAGCATTGCCTGGATGGGTATTTTACACTTTGTGATTGGGGACTTTAGAAAGAGCATTTGAAATTTTCCTGTTGTATCGTAGCATGCACAAATAAATCCGAAAAGAGGTTTCTGCCGAACTGCATTATTGTATCTTTGTGACTTAAAACACATTGCCCAGCTGAAGGAAGCTGAACCACAGAATATGAATACTTGGAAATACACCACTCTTTCAACTCTTTCCGAAAGGGAAAGACCTCTAGTTTTTTCACCCATATAGCATCGGGCAGAAAGGCTTCCCCAGTACAGGTCAGCACTAGGCTTCCTACATTTTTAGTTTTAATAAATGATTCTGTGGTCCCGGTCTGCCACAGAAACGTTACAGTAGAGGGGAGCAATTCTTCATAACACTTCCATACCAGCAAAAGCTCCTACTATAGATGCAATTTTTTTGGTGGTATAGCTCAGCTCACACAGCATCCTGGTATAAAAATGCATATGAGAGTTCACACCTCTAAGCTGTGTTGCTACCCTGGCAGACGTTTATGGTTCACACCCTGGCCCAAAATTATAACACAAAACCAGGGAATCTGGGAAGGAGGGTACTGGCTCTTAGCATCGCTAGCTAACCATACAGACCCTGACAGTGCCAGGTATTTAAACGCCTACTTGAAGCATGAAAAGAGCTGCCCCGGCGGTTTGACGTCCGCTGCTGAATGAGAGCTATTTTGGAGCATTTCTCACCACCTAAACCCAGATCTAAAGCTCATTGAGTTAAACTGGCTTCAGATCAGACCTTACAAAACCCTCCTGCGCTAGCAAAGCCAGCGCATATTTTACCAGCAGTATTAGGCACTCAGTGAGCGCATTAGACAACTAGACTAATTTATAATACTTCAGGGTGTGTGTTTGTACAGGTATGTCTGCTGGCAACCACTGTGAGTCATCTAGACAGACCTAGCTTACGGCACGCAAACTCAACGGTCTCTGCTCTCTGAATGAAATCTCCCCCTTTAGGAAATGTGACTCTTTTGTCCTCTTTTTCAACAGAAATTAAAAGCACTGTTGGTGCAGGGGTTTATGCGGCAAGTAAATGGGGGGTGGTAAAATGAATGGGCTTGAGACAGCGGCAGGAGGGGTGGTGAGAGGAAGGAGACCTTGCCCATAGAGCAAGCAGAAAGTAAATTAACGTCGCTGCCGAGCAGGGGCCAGAGATGACCATGCCCCCTTTGCCCTTTCGGCGGGGGACGCCTGGGGTGACAGCATCCCTTCCAGTCGGGTAAGAAGATGGAAGGGCCCCCGGTGAAACCACAGCCCCCACCAGGCAGGGATGCCTGGAGAAACAGCGAAGTAAATACACGCGTGGTCTCACTGTGTTCACCTCCTCCTCTGCCTCTGCTCCCCCCGAGCCTCCTGCTTGCCCGTTCTCCCTTCCAGAGTCGTGAACCAGCCTGAGGGGACGTGCCTAAGTGGGGTCCCGTCGGCTGCCCGATAAGCCACCAAATTCTGCCGTCATGCAGTATGTTTTATAGACATGGGGGGGAACGTGGGAAGCTCAGGGCTAGGACCCGCTGTGCAAGACCGCTGTCACTGCATGGTGAACTGCCTAAAATCGCCCACTGGACGGCATTCACAGCAAAACCAGAGCATGGCAGGGCTTGAAGACATTTTGTCTTCTAAAGCTGACTTCTTGTCCTTGACCCTCATGTCTGTAATTTTTAACAGTATCTGAAATAAAAGCATCTATTTTAAGAATATTGAGTACCTTGAAAGTAATACTCACATAAAACTTCAGCGTGTGACATGGCTGATAAATGAGCAACAAACGTTTTCCAGCTTGGTAGGATTTTCTCCCAGAGTTGTGAGCTTTTTAGCTCTGAAAAGTGACAGAGAAAATAAAATAAAACTTAAACATTGGCATTAGGAATAATTTCTGGCAGTATTCACAAGACTTTAATCTCAGAGTGATTATTCAGTAAGAATTTCAAGGTTTTTAATATGTTCAAGCAAACAGTTTCAGCCCAATGAGATGGTTGGAATACCCTCTAAAACACAGGTTTGTTTTTTGGGTTTTTTTGTTTTGTTTTGGTTTTTTTTACTAGCAGGCTAGAAGCAGCGTGACACATGGAGAACAGCTTTTCCCTCACCTGCTGTTTCTTGTCACACTCCCATGGTTTCCCCTTCAGGTGCTCTGGCAAGCAGGAGGAGCAAACCCCAGTGCAACGGCCCCTTGGCTTATTTTGCTTTTTTACCAACTCCTCATCTATCACGTGCATTTAGAGCACTGGCTGGGATCATCATTTCCTTCACCTTGTCTTCTTCAATTTCTTGACTTCGAGTTTATCTTAAAGCCTTTTGTTTGGGCTCATAATTCGGCAGTGAGTCAGTAACCCACAAGTACCCCGAGCGGAGCCAGCCGTGATCTACAGGCTTCGCTGACCACCTGCTCCAAGCTGTTTCCTGTGTGGGCGGCCAAGTTCAGAGGCACTTAAAATATGAGTTACGGTAAATTTTGTTTAACCTTGTGTACACTTTTCAGGCACTCGGCGTGGTTAAAACTGGATGACAGTGGATTTGATTTCTCAGCCCCACTTGGCTTTGCTGTAAAGCTGGCGAAACTTTGCTGGCTTTGGGAAAGAAGGGCAAGAATCTGGCCCTAACTATTTAGTTCAGCCACGTTTCATCATCCTTCGCTGCACATGCCATTACTTGCTCCCTCGAACTGCTGCTCCCATCCTCCTGCGGTTGCCCACAGCCGGCTCATCAGCTTTCCCTCCCCACTCATGACCAAGGGATGCTTCTCTGGCCGTTGCCCATCTGACCTGGGAAAAGTTGGGATGCTTTTGTTCTCCCTTCAAGATTTTCTGCAGTGACAGCCCTTGGAGCTTCAGCACCCCCGTCAAAAAAACAAACAAACAAAAAAAGAGATTAAAACAGCCAACCAAACCTGGCTAAGAAAACTGAATTTGGAGGTGAGGAAAGAGGGGCAGACATGATATCTTTAGCCAGAAATGTTGCCCAGGCTTTAATGAATTTGCACCATGTGTGTAGATCCAGGCAGGAGCACTTGTAGACTCATCTCTTCCCCTTCTGTCTTAAGCCTTTCTCCCCCCAGCCTGACTCATTGCACAGTTGTACTTTGGGGTTTCTTGATGTGCCTCCCTTACCACACCAGGCTTCCCGCTGGCCAGCAGCCCCTCGCTGCACCGCTCTGCGCCCCGGCTCCGGCTCTCACGTGTCAGTGGTGCCGCTCTGCTTTTCCCTCCGAGACATTTCCTGCTGCAAACCCTGGTTTGGACAGTTTTGGCTCCTGCTTTTTCCAAACACCTTCCTGTCCTGGGCCATGGCGTGCCCCCTCTTCCTGCCGGCACCCATGCTGCTGCGGGCTGGCTGTCCAGGTTGTGGGGGGCATGTTGGGCAAAACCTCAGCTGGACGTGTGCCTGGCGTGGCTCCCCACCCTGCTCACTCTGCTTTAGGACCAGGACTGAACCCAGCAAGGTAAGGTTTCAAAAGCAGGTTTACTTGTTTGGTTTGAAGTGAAATTTCCTGCTCAGTTTTTCTCCTTTCTCAAGGAAAATACTTGTGCTAGCTTTGAAAGTCCTGATTTGTAAGCAACATGTTCATCGCTGTTAATTGCTCTTTATTTTTCATTTGGTTATAATAGCACTAGAACCAGTTTATTGCTCACACATATGTCTTTGTGAGAAAAAGTTAATATTGCCACATTGCAGGGACATCTCCAATTAGATCAGGTTGCTCAGAGCCCCGTCCAACCTGACCTGGAATGTTTCCAGGGATGGGGCATCTACCCCCTCTCTGGGCAACCTGTGCCAGGGTTTCACCACCCTCAGTGTGAAACATTTCTTCCTTAGATCTAGTCTAAATTTGCCCTCTTTGAGTTTAAAACCATTATGCCTTGTCGTATTGCAACATGTCCCCATCTTTCTTATAAGCCCCCTTTAAATACTGGCAGGCTGCAGTAAGGTCTCCCTGGAGCTTTCTCTTCTCCAGGCTGGACAACCCCAACTCTCTCAGCCTGTCCTCATAGGAGAGGTGCTCCATCCCTCTGATCATTTCTGTGGCCTCCTCTGGACCTGCTCCAACAGGTCCATGTCCTTCCTGTGCTGAGGGCTCCAGAGCTGGATGCAGGACTCCAGGTGGGGTCTCACCAGAGCAGAGTAGAAGGGCAGAATCCCCTCCCTCGACCTGCTGGCCACGCTGCTTTGGATGCAGCCCAGGATATGGTTGACTTTCCGGGCTGCAAGTGCACATTGCCGGCTCTTGTCCAGCTTTTCATCCACCAGTACCCGTGAGTCCTTCTTGGCAGGGCTGCTCTCAATCCCTTCATCCCCCAGCCTGTATTGGTACTGGGGGTTGCCTCAACTTGCCCTTGCCCCAAGTGCAGAATCTTGCCCTTGGCCTTGTTGAACCTCATGAGGTTCACACAGGCCCATTCCTCGAGCTTGTCCAGGTCCCTCTGGATGGCATCCCATCCCTCAGGCGTGACAACTGCACCACTCAGCTTGGTGTTGTTGGCAAACTTGCTGAGGGTGCACTCGATCCTACTGTCTATGTCATTGGTGAAGATGTTAAACAGTACTGGTTCCAATATGGACCCCTGAGGGACACACCTTCACACCGCTCTCCATCTGGATGTTGAGCCATTGAGGACTACCCTTTGGATGTGACTATCCAAACGATTCCTCATCCACTGAACAGTCCACCCATCAAATCCATCTCTCTCCGATTTAGAGAGAAGGATGCTGTGTTGGACTAGATGACCTTTAAAGGTCCTTTCCAAGCCAAACTATTTTATGATTCAATGATTTATTGCTGAAGTAAAGGATAGACTGAAATATTTTTGCAGTTGATTATTTTGATGCATCTTCTTCATTTCCCTTAGCAAAATGGAACTCTAGTTTCCTCACACACTGAACTTTGTCCTTCTGCTGAGGAATCTCTGATATTTTGCTTTGAAAAACTCCTAGCCTTGGTCTTTACCCTATCCATCACCATGCACACATTTTGTGAGCAATGACTTTGGCCTATTTTTGCTCATGGGTGCCCTAAATTGCTTTTGATTCTTCTACACCTTCATTCCATGATGCTTCTTTTGAGTAGGCTAAGATTGCTTTGCATGTGTAGTTTTGACATAACTATTAGCAATTTTCTGTAGAGGAAAAAACTGTCACTTGCAGTTTAAAATGTATTGTTCTTCTCCCTCTTGCTGGATACAGAGGTAACAGAAAGATTCCAAAATTTGAAATATGATTACTTTTAAAATATGAATTTTAAAAATTCATATGAAAGAGAAAACTATAAAAAATATTTCAAAAATATTAACACAATTATACACTTTTTTCAACATGATCTAATCAGCCTGAGAATTCTAGAGTGATTTTTTTCCCTGTGCACACATTTTCAAAGCAGAAGAAAATGGTGTGCTGTGGATAATTTGCTGTGCTCACAGGCAAAGATCTGGGATGGCATAATTTGCTTTTAATTATTTGCTTTTCTTCCACAGTTCTCAAATGGTCATTGGTGAGGTTTCTTTTAAATTCTGGCTTTGAAAGTAGTATACTTCTTTGCATTTGATGTTAGGCAATAGAAGGGATTAATTATAATACAATGAATGCATTACTACCAGCCCATTTTTAAAGACGTTTACAAGCATCGCGATGGTGAACACTGTTGAACTCTAAGATGTAGGAACTCATTCATACTTTGCAGAAGCAAATTAAGCTGAAGATAAGAATGGCAGGTGAATTTCAACATTGTAAAGTGTGGCCACGCTGGGAAAAAAAGATCTTAACTTCAAATATGCAGTGCTGGGTTCTGAGTCACTTGTGAGCATCCAGGAATGGAGTCCCGGGGCAAGAGTGCTACGGAAGTATCAGCTCCGTGCCCAAGGAAAGGAATAACCAAACCCAACCACTGCGACTACTATCTGGTATAAAACCCTGGTGTGTCCTTCTCTCGGAGGACCTTTTCAAAAAAAGGCCATACATGGACCGGAAAGGATGCACAGGAGGGTAGCGAGGATCATGAAGCCTGTGCAAACAGCTTCTGTGTCAAGAATGAGCAGTTAGTTTAGGACCCTCTAGTGTAGCAGAGACCAATGATGCTGAGCATACAGGAGCTAGGAGCCACCAAGAGGGTTTGACAGGAGGCAGGTGCCAGGCAGACAGTGGTGGGTCCTCACGCAACGCTAGGGAACACCCCACTGCAGGGCTTGGTGGCAACGGGGAGAAAAGTTTACATGGAGAAACTCACAGAAGCGTGAATGCACCTAACATGTCTGCTGCAGGCAGGAGCACCAACCCTAGCTGACCATCTGCGGGGACTAATTGGCTAGAAGAAGTCTGGGATGACTGTTTCTAGCACTTAGATGTTTCTTTCTTGCACCTTAATCTGCAAAAAATGGGACCCCGATCCAAAAATGACTGATTGGTACAGATGAGTCAGAGCAAGCTCTGTTGCACGATGTGGAAACTGTAAACCTAGTAAGGGAGGATTTCTCAGTCTCAGGAAGCATGTGACAAACCTGAGGCTGTAAATAAATTTATTTTGTTGTCCCAGGGAGGAGTCTAGCCAGCATTTTTCTTAGATCCAGCTAAGCACTCTCCCTCATTTCCATTTTGTGATTTAGGGCTACTTCATTCATTGGTTAAATTAAGAAAATGAGCAGGCTGAAGTGTGGAGATGATAAATGGGTCATGTAGTCAACTGCAAATCATCAGCATCATGCTTGGAGAATGACAGAGAGAGCAATCCAGGAAGAACCGGGGAGACTAGATGCTGTGAGATATTGCAAAGTCAGGATTTAACTCTGATCTTTGCATTTCAGCTCTTCCGCTATCATAAAGCTGAATGGAATGAAACCAGAGTGAGGAAAGTTATGGGAGTGTGGGCCTGGGACTAAACAAGTTTCTATTTCCTTCTCTATTGTTATATATTTGTTGTTACAATTTACCCATTAGTGTCTTTGCTTAATTTGGTGTAGAATTATAATTCCACATTGTTCTCACATGTATTTCAACTAAAGTAAATCTAGCTTATACTAGTGAAGTTAATAAAGGACGTGAAAATTTGGCTCCTAACTCTAGTTTTAGAGTAAAATGGAAAATATAGTTATAACCTGTCTCACTGTACAAGGCAAAAAAGCCACTAACTTTTTCCTATAAGTGTTTTGTGAATGCTCATTTTGGTTCAGTTTGGGCAGATTTGAGGTTCCGCATCCCACCAGTAACCCAAATTCAGAGCATCTCGCTGGAAGGTGATGGTCAGGAGTCTTCACTGCTTCCCAATGGGAGCAGCCGATGATCCCAAGAAATACAGGATGTAAACTTCAACAGGTTCATAACATTAGCTGAGCTGTGATTAGCAACAGCAGATTTACTGTGATTTCCCTCTGTTGAGGACCTGGCCTTTCAGAATTAACCCGTTGCGTACTGGTCATTGGAAAACCACCACATGGGGCCAGCTGCAGGGGCAGCGGTACCTCCACTGGTGCTGCTGAGCCACACCAGCAGGAGAAGGTGCATCCTGGAGAACCAGAGTCCACTGGTACCCTGGTTACCTGCCCCCCGGCACGGGGAAGAAAGCACCAAGAGTTTGGCCCTGGTGGACTGCGGGAAAGCAAATCAGCATGTTTTTTTTCCTTTTTTTTTTTGCAAAGGAACTTGTGCATCATGAAGAAAATCATTGCTGTAGTAGAAGAGATTTTCAGAGGTAGAAAGACAGACAGACGTGTACAAACACACAGTTTCCCTTGGACAGCCTGATCTCCAAGTGAGCGGAATTTATCACCTTGGAGTGGGGGGAACAGCAAAACAACTCAAGGTACATATGGGACTTTTATCAGTAATCGGTAAGTGAGTGGAAGGGGCCCCAGACACCCACCCAGCAATGTAGTCACTGATGTGACAGGTTGCTATCAAACATGAAGACTAGCCTTCCTCAAGGGCACTGGGTATAGCAAATTAATACCGTCAAGAGGTTGTTTTCTCGGAACCTAAACTAAATTATTCTGTAAAATCACATTCAAGAGCTGCAAAAACTCTGTAAACCTTAAAACTGGGTCAACTCCCTGCGCCGAGATTCCGCTCATGTACACACAAGGCTGTTCGGAAGGGGAGGAGCGGGGTGCAGCTGATGGGGCAGCTCTGTGTCTGCAGGACAGCATACATGCAAGGATGGATTGCCGCTGAACGGCAGCGCTGGTGGGATTTTGTTTGCCAGGCAGGGTCGATTCGCCCTGAAAGCTCTTGCATCGGGGATAAATTTTCTTATCAGGAGTAGAGACTCTCTTGGTCTGCAAAAGAGGGTGAAGGAGAAAGTGTCACCATAGCCCTGTCCCTGTGGAAGGTGTTGCTGGCTTCTCACGTCCGCTGTAGCGGGGCTGACCTTCAGCCTGCGAGCATGAACTGCAGGAGCCCACCACCGCGGGGACGTCACCGAGCAGGGCCATGGGCAAAGTTCAGGCCAAATGCATTCCCAGGCTGGCACCCGCCCCTTGCTCAGGTGGGTTTTGGTGGGCACCAGCTGCGGGCTTGGGCAGTGCTTTGGTCCTGGGTTGGAGGGTGCATTAGCGCTGGGCGTGCATCCCTGCCCCTGGGATAGGCAATGCCAGGGCAGTGCCAGCTTTCCACAAGCTCTCCTTCACCCTGCTGTCACCCTGCGCTGCTTCACAAACATTTTCCTCTCTCTTCAGGCACTGAAAATGAAGGGGGAAAAAAATACAAAAGATGAAGTGTGTTGATATCGTCTACATGAATCACACTGATCTCCAAAGAGTTGGATGAAGCAACCACCCCAGGAGGGGGGGTGGGATTTTAAGGAAGGTCCCGTTTTGTGTTTTATGATGATGAGGCATTTTTAGCCTCGTAAGAAGTCCACCCTGGGGAAAAAACAGAGTCAAACCCCATTGCTGAAATGCAGTAAAAATGAGCTTGCATTCCTGTTATGGATAACGCAGTCCCAGGACACTGCCTGCTGACAAATCCGTTTGACTCCTTACTTCAGAAAGAACCACAATAAGATAATTTCTCACCTATAGTGCAGCAGTGCCACCCACCCCAGAGGGGAGTCATTTCTGTGATGTAATCCCACAATCATCTTTAAAAATTACTGTCATTCTAACCAGCAACTTGCTGAAATGCTGTACACGCATCAGGGCAGCGGCGCGTAGTTTTCCTCATTTACTGCACGAGTCAGGACTGTGCTACCTGCAGCTGGCGTGTGCTGCTGCCCAGGGTAACAGGAGATGCTCAGATGGGGCGGGGAGAGCAGCCAAATAGATGAGGGTGGGATTTTCGAGAGCAATTTATGTTGGCCTGTCTCTCGTGCCTTTGAAGTGCAGGGGAGGGTTTTGTCGGGAAGGGAGAGGTAGGCAAACACTCAGGACTATGGAAAATCTGACCCTAAAAAGACAGATAAGGGCTATGAGTCGCTAAGGGTGCAAGATTTACTGATGTTTGAATGCTAGTTCAAAAATGTACCTGCAGGAATCACAGAAATCACAGAATCACAGAAACA
>NW_010545980.1:0-300 GCF_000687285.1 Phaethon lepturus
GGGTTTTTTAACCGTTTATGGTGGTTGGTTTGCTCTTCAAAGCTGGGAGCGCATCTTTTTTTACTAACTCGCTGTAATAATAGCATAAATAAGTAATAATAATAATAAAAGCAGCTTCTTCGACTCTGATTGTCCTTGAATTCAGTGAATTTGGTTGTTGCGTGAGGAACAGAGCCCTGTGCATGTCCCCAGCTCCTGGGGTTTTATCCTCTTGGAGAGGGGACATCAGAGCTTCAGGATGGGACTGAAAGCTGGGAAACAGCTGATGGAGGGGGAAAAAAACCACAAAAAAATGGCAGG
>NW_010545981.1:0-17397 GCF_000687285.1 Phaethon lepturus
GCCGAGGGCAAGCGCCCTCCGCTCCCCAGCCCCCAGGGATGCTGTGGGGACCGGGGGCGCGGAGCAGGAGGCTTCAGCACCAGCCCCCCCTGCGCCGGTTTGGGGGCAGGGGGAGTAAGTGCAGGTAAGAGACCGCCCCAGCCCCTGCGGTCCCCGCCGGGTGCCCTGGGGTACCACCTCTTTGTCAGGCTCCTCGGGAAAGGGGAGGACGACTCAGAAATCTTGAAACTCCATCTGTGACTTTGGCAGCTCCACTTCAGTCCCACACAGATAGATGGGTCTATCATGGGCCGCCGGAGTGGAGCAAGGGAGTGACCCCCGGCCTGGGCGCTGGAGCCCCCAAACCCCAACTGGGAAGCCGGGAAGGATGGGGAGCGCCAGGGTTGGGGAGCAGGGAAGCTGGACCCGCCAGGGCAAGGGAGCCGGTCTGTGCAGAGTCAGGTCTGGCATGGCAGTGGGGTTGCTATAGGTTTGCCATGTGAAAATTCAGGCTGCCCACAGATGTTACAAATTGCTCACATTTAACTCCATTAGACCTTTTTTGTGTCTTTCTGTCAGTGCTTGCAATGGTGCCTCCTTATGCAAAAATGTTCAGGAAAAATGTAACTTGGATGTGCTCTGATAATGTATTGAGAGGACAGCATTTGTGTGTGTTTGTATGGACCGATAGTTGGCAAAGAATAACCACGAGCATATGATGCAGTAATAATTCAAGTAATTTATTACACAGTTTTAGAATGATTGTTTGCACTTTTCCAGACCATATAGATACCTTAACCTGGATTGCATAACTGAACAGTGCAAATAATCAGCCTAATGTTATTGTGCAAGAAAAATCAATGGCAAACCTTGTATGACTTGAGTCCTGACACAGCCGTGAGGGCACGCTGCCTTTATCCACAAGTTCCCCGTTAATGTATGCACTGGGAGCCTTCAAAAACTGCTGAATTCTTGGGGGGGGACGTGTGCTGAAGTGTTGTGCAGAGTCCTTTTACAGCAGAGCCTGCCTCTGTTGAGGAGCTGGGTTTGTAAAGTGTGGTTTTACAAGGCTCATTCACGCAAGATAAGAGCCAGAAAATACCAACTTTTTCCTGTGCTAGTCCCCACCGAAGCCCCCGGTGGACCGTGGATGAGGTTGGCGGTGGGATGCCCAGGAGGGTGCGAAGCGTGTGTCGTTCCTGTGCAGAACGGGAGCGAGCCGCTGGCGAGAGCGGGTGCACAAGCCCTGCGAGCTCCCAGGCTGCAGGCGTTCATCCCTTCGGCTCCGGAGGCGTGAATAAAAATCACACCAGCAAGGCAGGGAGCCGGCACACATCTACCTGCCCCGGGGACCGGAGTCCAGCCCGCTCCCGCAAAGCCGAGCGAAGGGTCCGGAGGAGACTGCCCGCGTGGGGCTGTTTGAGAGGACTTTTCTCTTCAATGAAAGGTGGAGAGAAGGGATTGCCATTGTGTGGGCAGGGATCCAAAGTGTGCTTTTTAGTTTTCTTTTTCATGAGCGGCAGAAGGCAGGGGGAGGAGGAATAAGGTGTGCGGAAACGGGCATTGTTTCTCTGAGTGCCAGGTCCCATTGGTGTGCACAGGGGAAGCCAGACGGGGCTGGAGGTGCCCATTCGTTCATCAGAAATTTCTGAATGTTTTGATAGAGAAATGGATTTGTGAGTATGGGAGAAAACAAAAACTGAATTCCATCTCGATGCGTTACATGTTTCATGCGAGGCGTGCATTGCCTGCCTTGTTTTATAGTATCTGGCGCTGGGAAGACAGGCTGAAAGATTTATGAGCTCAAGTTAATAGTAAACCAGCATATTACACCTCTATATTAATGTTCTCCTGTGCTGAAGTAGCTGGCTCTTTCTGAGGGAATTTATGCGAGGATTGCTCGCTCTGGCTGTCGTTGCCATAATGGTATTATAGGGTGGCCCGTTAGTCACCGTGGGGGGAAGCAAAACAAGGATGCTCTTTCCCTCTCAGCAGGCAAATCAAAGGGAGAGGGAAATGATGACTCCAGCAACCGCATCCGTGTGTTAGCTGCACTGCTGTGGATATTGGGAAGTGGGGAGAGCAAATGTCAGAGGCACAAAGAACAGGGAAGGAAATAACAGAGGAAGATAATGTGGTCTGTCTGCCAGTGGCCACGATCCAGGCTCACGCAAGGCACCTTGCCACCTTGCAGCTGCTCAGGTAAGTTGAGTGGTGGGACTTTCTCTTGAATCCTGTGCTGGGATTTATCTGCCCTGACGTGTGCTGCCCTTAGCAGATGCAGCGGGGCAGGGTTTGGGCTGAAGGTGCCATGGGGGAAAGTGGCCAGGGCAACTGGACCCCAGTACTTATTTCATGAATTCCTGTGGATAGTGAATTTATAGGGTAGTCACGAGGTGAGGGGACCCCCTGCCCCAGTGTTGATTTGGGAGGTGGTGAGGAGGAAAAGCGCGTTCTGGTTTTTCTGCGGGGAAGCAAGCTGCATGAAAGAGTATGCAGGTTTCCCTGGTCTGGAGGACCACAAGGGAGAGTTCTTACGGAGGACTGATTCCTAAAGACGCCAGAAAATAGAACAGTCTATTCCCCTTGTGCTGCAGAAAGCACCACTAGGGATGGAGGTTGCAACTGTAATACTCTTGGTCTTCTCCTCCAGAGGCTGAGATAGCAGGTTAATGGTAAAGTGAGCGCTCAGTTCATTGCTCTTGGTGCAGGGCAAGAAGGCATTGATTTGTGGTAAGCCTGGAGCTCATCTGCGTGCAAGGAGAGTCAGACCCCATCGACTAGCCGTGCGATATGATGCTGTACAAGTCCGCGCTGGGATGTAATTGTGCTATTAGAGCAACGAATGTCGAATCTTAGGAAGCCAAGTCAAAGCGACCCTCCCCATGTTAATATAACAAAGTCATTGAAGATGACTCCTTTGGTCAGAGACTGTCTTGCTGAAGATAAATAAGCTAGATCCAGTCCCTGGGTCTGGTTGGTTCCATGTCTCTGGAGACCGAAGTCAGTCTGGGGTTGGTTTGGAGGGTGCGTGTGGCTGCTAGCAGTGAAGGTAAGGCACGAGGACGTGGGCGGAATTGAGGCCATCCAAGGAGGTCCCGTGCTGCTGCTCTTGCTGTGGGTGCTTTCGTTCACTTTGCTGCCTTTGACTGATTCATGACCCTGCACCCTCTTTAAAAGGCCTTCCTGCGCTTATTTCAGAGCTTTGCATTTATGTGCCACGTCCAGGTCTATTCCGGTCCTGCTTTGAGAGCTAATGAATGAGTGTGGACATAACAGCTGAGATGGTGTGTGGCCAAGTACTTGGCACCTGGGATGTGGCAGCTCCCGGGGTGACTTGCCAAGAGGCACCTGTCTCCATCGCAGGCTGTTGGGAGGCTTGACAAGAGACGGGGAGCTTAACGTACCACTGAAAACCTTGGCACCGGGTCTTTACAACCCTGACCCAGGAAACAAGATTTCAAGGCCCTTTTATATTATCCCTATGGGGTAATACATCCTATTCTTCACAGCCTGAATCCGTTGTGTGCTCCACTAGCAGCGTTTCTGATGCTCTGGCCCAAGGGAGCACCCATTTCCATGCCCAGGCTGTAGCCCAAAGTTACCTTTTGCACCTAAAGTGTGCTCGCACCAGGAAGATGGTTGAGCCAAGGGGTGAAGAAGAAATTATTCCAACTCCTAGCTAGCTTGCTTTTCTTCAAGGCCTACATCTGATTTTGCAACCTGCCTTTTCAACTTCCACCTCCCATGGCTGAGCCTCGGTTGAGTGAATTGGTCGAATTCCTATCACAGCAGGCTCAGCTGTCTCCTGGTCACTCTTGTCTTAAAGCCTCTGTCACCTCCCCAACCCCTCACTGCTTTATACCTGACCGCCACCTCCCAGGCTTGGGTCTGGGAGCACAGGGTCCCAGAATGAGCTAAACCAGGTCTAGCAGAGCTCCTCAGCTTGGGATCTTGTGCTTCAGTGCCGCTGTCTTACTGCTTGGGTATGGATTGGTGTCCCCAGACCAAGGCTCCTTGTCGGTGTCATATAAAAGCCACATGAGATTTGGGGGTATATAGGGCTTCCACTGAATTTACTGAACTTGTCAGCACTCAGCACCTTCAAAAATCAGGCTGCACCTAAGTTTTACTAGATTAATAGGGTTTAGAAACCTGGATTGAAGTTAAAACCTCTGGTGGGAGGGGTACGCTAAGAAGGGCTTGGTACAAAACAAAAAAAATCAAGAAACTGTATGTAGGATATCCTCACTGGGATAAGAGAGTAAAGACAGGCAGGGAACAAATGGGTTGACAGTTAAGAAATATATTATTGCAAAGTGGTACTTGTGTATTTTAGCAGGAGCGTAAGTGGGAAGAAATCAGGGCTCTGGCAGGCCAGCATATAGAGCGTGTATCGGGCTGTGAAAACACATATCCAGGTGAGGGCTTTGTGAGAAGCTGTGAAGTTACAAGAGGGAGGAGATAGTTGCTTTTGCTGGTGTTCAGCCCGGAGGTGACAAAAAGACAGATTTCTACTCTTGCCCCAAATGGCAGATTTATAACAAGCAGAAAATTGGCTCGTGATGCCAGTCCCTTGGCAGCTGGGGAAGTCTCGGAGCCTCACGTGTGAAGTTTACTGTGGGAGTGCTTGGTGGCTTTGGTGGCAGACAGAGCACTTCGGACCTAGCTTGCGAGCTTCATTTTCTAATGGTGACGTGTCAGAGAAATACAAAGACAGGCTGTTAAAAAGGCTGTGCCTCCGAGAACACACTGTTGATAAAGAGAAAAGGGATACAAGCATCCTCCTCCAGCTATTAGCGTTACTTTCTGCAGCCGAGCACTGAGCAATACAACATTTTTGCTCTTTTGTCAGTTAGCAGAAGAGTTGTGCTGCTATGCATAATACAAGAGCTTTAAAAGCAAACGTGCATGCAGCGGAGGTGTTGGAAAATCCCTGTAGCCATTGGTTTCTGAAAGTAGTGTTTACAATCACAGAAATACATTTGCGTTGCTGCCGCTCAAATTCTCATCATATGCAGCAGAAAGATGCTACTTAAATAAAAAGCCAGGTCCGTATGGAGTCTTGCTTCACATTCTTATGGGCAAGCTGGTGGTTTCTTTTTTCCCTCTGGAAGATGCTACCGTGGCGTTTGCTACGAAAGCTGATGTACGTTGGCTTCTGACACTGATAGCCAGCGTGTAACGTTGGGGCAAGATGAAAGGCTATGAGCAAGGCTACTGTATTCCTGGAGTGGTGCTCAGGAGTCCTGAGGTTTTTGGCTGGAAGGTGACTTTTTAAATGAGTAGTAAGAAACCTTGCAAGCCTGACTTTTGTGCTTTGCCATTTGGGTGGATGTTCCGCACTTGATGCGGATGGAGAGACTAGTTCTGGGCGTCATCTAAAGGTGGGAGTGAATGGGGGAGATACCATAACTTTTTGGGGAAGGGAAAATATTTTTGTCATTCCTGTCAGTAAGAATAACAAAGACAAAGTGACAAAACATAGGAATTGGCAGACTGCATCATCCCATGCTCGCTCTCTCCTACTAGCAAACAGCAGAGACACCAAGAAGGATACTCACAGTAGGCAGATGAAAAACAACCTGGCCCCATCAACATCCTTTCCTAATCCATAATAGTTAGAGGTTGGTTTCAACTCTGAAAGCACAGGGGTTTATATCCTTCTCAAGATGTTTGCTAGCGTTAGCCGTGCTTGCTCGAGCTGTTCTTGTTACCCACATAAATGCGCAGCCCTTGCTCTCCACCTCTGCCCTACCATTTTGGGCTGGTGGATGGAACCGCGCTCCCCGTGTTTCTCTGGGAGCACATCACTGAAGAGGATGTTCTCTGTCCTTGATATTTCTCGGTCTTCAAATCCACCCTGACTGGCAGTCAGCCCTCTAGCATCTGCTGGATTGGTTTCAAGATTCAGTTTGATTTTTTTTTAAACTCTTTCTGCTCTTTTCTGAATTTTGCGCTTTATAGCTGAAACGTGGCTCATATAGATTTTTCGTACGGGACCAAGCAGCTTTTCTGTTCCTGATTCATAAACTCAGGAAAAGGTATTTCTGGAAAAAGTGTCATAGTATCCTGAGTATAATTCAGAGTAGAGGAGAAAATAATGTTTTTAAATAAGCAAGATGGTAATTATGTGCTCAGATAACTTCTAAAAACATCAGAAGTTTATTCTCAGAAAATCTTCCTGAAGAGCCATTTGCAGTCAGATATGAAAACAGATGGAGTTGTCATGGTGTGGTAGATCATTTCTGGTTAGGCTAGGGCTAGAATTATTGCCAAACAATTTCAGGTGTCTATACTTTCAACCTCTCACATGTTGGTAAGAAATTCTGTGAAAGCCTCACAGCAAGCAGGCTGGGATTGTATATCTGCCATTAGTTCAGCCCCTTCAGAGCTTCTGCTGTTTATTCACTTGCTCACTCTAGTAGACACTGACATAAATGAGCCTCCTTGGATGAAATCCTGATTCCATTTAAGTATTGATTTCATCGATGCTAGGATTACAGCCTGGAAACATGAGGATGGGTTATACAGGCAAGCCCTTGACTGCATGGCTAGGGAGTCACGTCCCATCTGTGGCTGAATTACAAGGTCCTGAATATTATCTATGGGTGACTTACAGTCTTTTTTGTTTGCTGTTGTGTGTTGCTGTAGAAGTGGAACGCAGTTTCCAGGCTAAACAACAAAATAAGCTTAAGCCATGGAGTCCAACCAAGAATCTTCGCTCTTCCTGGTGAAGATCTTGGAGGAGCTGGACACGAAGCAGAATACTGTTTCTTACCAGGACCTCTGCAAGTCACTATGTGCGAGGTTTGATTTATCCCAGTTGGCCAAGCTCAGAAGTGTGCTGTTCTACACTGCTTGCCTGGATCCCAATTTCCCAGCGACTTTGTTCAAAGACAAAATGAGATGCACTGTAAACAATCAGCAATCAAAGAAAATCATGGTTGCAGCAGATATAGTAACAATATTCAACCTCATACAAATGAACGGGGGAGTGGCCAAGGAGAAACTTCCAGTTGCAAGGCAGAAAGTGAAGAAGAAAGAGTCCTTTGAGTCCTGTAGATCCGACACAGAAATCTGCAATATGGCAGACTGCGTGCCCAACTGCGAGCTGAACGACCAGGAGTTTAACCGGGGCTTTCCAGTCAGAAGATCTTCAAAATGCAGAAAGATGGACTGCAAAGACTGTCAACAGTTTGTCCCCTCGTCAGAACCCAACTTTTTACTCGGCGTTAATAAGGAGATGAAGGGCCGGGCTGCCTCTCTGGACAGGCTGCAGGCGCTGGCGTCCTACTCCATTGCCACGTCTCCACCATGCGAGATGCAGAGTACGTACTTCCCCATGAACATCGAAAACGAATCTATTTCAGACCAGGACTCCTTGCCTATAAGTGCAGGCATAAAAGAGACCTTCATTTCAAATGATGAGCCGTTTGTGATGCAGTCATGTGTCCAGAAAAGAAATATATTCAAAGAAGATTTTCATAATCTGATTACAATATCTCCCAACTTAATACCATCCAACAAAAAGCCAGAAGATGGACACAGAGAGCCTCAGAACAGGAAAGAAAGCTCTAAGCAGGCTTTCTTTAACCACAGCTTTGAAATGCCATACAGCAGCCAGTACTTGAATCCAGTCTATTCTCCTATACCGGACAAAAGACGAGTGAAACACGAAAGTTTAGATGATCTTCAAGCTTCAACATATTTTGGCCCAACTACTATTCTCGGGCCCCAGGACAACAAAAAGTGGACTGGAAAGCCAACCAAGCAAACTGCCTGGCCAGCTAAAAGCTGGAGTTTAAATACTGAGGAGGTACCTGACTTTGAACGATCATTTTTTAATAGGAAACAGTCTGAAGAGAAGCCGCGATACCAGAGTTCAAACAACCCGTCTCCAAACTTTCCTTCAGCTGACAGGCACCAGTCCTACCTAAATGCGAAGGATCAGCAACCAATTATGCAGGCAAACTATGCTGTGAAACCGAATGGTCATAAACCCAAGGAAATTCCTTCAATTCTAGACGTGGAGAAACATGAGCCAGTCAAAAAGTTTAAGGATAAAAGCATTAATTGTACTTCTGTTCAGATCTTAAGCATTGACAGGACCACGAGTGTTGGGACACAAACAGAGCAGCAAGTTCTGGACCACAAGAAATGCAAGGATTTGTGTGTGGCGGGCCAAGGAAAGTACGGAGAGCGACACTCTCTTAAGCAGTCAGATGATGACTCTGAAATTGTGAGCGATGACATCAGTGACATTTTCCGTTTTTTGGATGACATGAGTATCAGTGGGTCAACAGGAGTGATGCAGTCTTCATGCTACAACAGCACTGGTTCCTTGTCTCAGGTGCATAAATCAGACTGTGAGAGCTCACCTGAGCACAATTTGACTAAAATCTCCAACGGGACTGCTTGTAACAAATTGGATAAAGCGGTCCGGGCAGATATCAGTAACACAGATGATGAACTAAAAACGAGTGTCTGCAAATTAGTTTTGAGGATTGGTGAAATAGAGAAGAAATTGGAATCTCTCTCAGGCGTCCGAGAAGAAATCTCCCAAGTCCTGGGAAAATTAAGCAAGTTGGATCAAAAAATTCAGCAGCCAGAGAAGGTCAGCGTACAAATAGATCTCAATTCTTTGACAAGCGAGGCTGCGTCAGATGAGAGTAACTCCCCTCAGATATTTCAGTGCCACAATACTCCTCATGGAGGCAAACTAGAGAATAATCCAGAATGGTGCTGTTCAGATGCCAGTGGAAGTAATAGCGAAAGTCTTCGAGTAAAAGCCTTAAAAAAAAGTTTATTTACTAGGAGGTCATCGAGATCATTAACAGAGGAAAACAGTGCAACTGAATCCAAAATAGCAAGTATTTCAAACTCTCCCCGAGACTGGAGAGCTATTACTTACACCAACCAAGTTGGCATTACGGAAGAGGAGATGAAAGAGAGAGATGGAGGAGAAAATAAGGACTGGCACAGGAAATCTAAAGAGGTAATTTCAACTTTAACTTGCATAATAAGCACTTAAAAATAATCTAGTTATGAAAGTCTTCCATAGTCATCACAAGCCTCAGGGTATGACAATACTTTGCCCTGCCATGTTATGCCTGTCTTTATTGTTATCATAATTGAGTGATTTTGTACCTATATCTTCTTGCTTGACAGCTGCAATACGGTCAAGTTCTTCCTTAAAAGGACTTTGCTCTTTTGAAAAGGGAGGGGGATTATGTGGGTGAGACCTCTGGAAGAGGATGATATTCATCATCATCAGTGGTGATATAAGGAGGCTGGGTAATTAACTCGGTGAAAAAGAGTGGGGAAAATTGAAATTCTCTAATAGTTATTTTAGAAGGGATGTTTTGAAATTGCATTGTGGCAGCTGTTATCAGAGGAGTATGTGCATATTTAAAAGCCAACAAAATAGGTTCATGGATTCAAATCCCTCAAGAAAAGAATCCTTGTACGTGTACCGTGAGACAGAAACTATAGTTACATGCTCTATATCTGGCTTTCATGGTCATTTTACGTGAGTCTTAAACCTCCCGTTGAGGAAATGCAGCATAGCTATGGTCTTGTTTCAGTTGGTCAGAAGAAATCTGCTCATCCGTCCCAACAGCTGCCCACTGCCATCTTCACAGATCACAGAGCTATCGTGGCCGTCCTTGCGCTGGGCTCTGGTTGCTGCTCAGTTGAAACTGTGCATGGCGTAGGTGGTTGTTTCTATTTCATGGACAGTGGAGAGGGTTGGGGGTCCTTCAGTTCCCTTGTCAATCAGGACTACATGATGGGCATGCCATGTCTCCCTATGGGGGGGAATGAGGGCAGAGAAGGAAGAGGTTTGATGGCAACAAGTGCAGCTGGATGAACAAGAAACCATAAACCATAGGTTATTAGCAGGTTGCAGAAGGGGAAGAAGGTTACCCTTAGTAAGCCCAGACCTTGGCTTTTCTGTACATCAATCTGCCCAGGATGAAATGCTGACTTTGAAAGCCTCTTCCTCACTCCGGCAGTAGACTGTGGCCGACACTGGACTGGTGCCGTGGAGAGTGGGGTGTCAAGGGGATGCTACTTGGAGGCTTCTCATGCGACTTCTTTGTGTTAAGTTTTGATCTGTAAACAGAAATCTGGAAGCCTGCATGGGGCTCAGCTTTTCCAGATCAGCTAGGCTCCTCTGGATGTCAGGGCCATTTTCAGAATAGTTTTATAACCTGTAAACAGTAGAAAACCTAAATTTCCTCTGCTGCATGAGCTTTGTGTTCAAGTTATGGTGAACATGGAGTTGTGTCTGTAAAATACCTCTTTGGTCTGGTTGTGAGAAGAGAGTGGTTAAATGGATTAAGGCCATCCAAAACCTGTCTTCTAGCTGGTACTTTTTTTATCATTAAGCAGTGTCATATATGGTGATTCTGAAAGGAACATCTCTGTCCTTTGTGTTTAACCTCCTCATAGTCCTGTTTCTTCTCTCAAATTCTTTTGAACCTTATTGCAGGCAGACAGGCAATACGAAATCCCACAGCCACATAGACTCTCTAAACAACCAAAAGATGCTTTCTTGATTGAACAAGTCTTTAGTCCTCATCCCTACCCTGCGTCACTCAAGTCACACATGAAGAGCAACCCGCTCTACACAGACATGAGGTTGACAGAGCTGGCTGAAGTGAAACGCGCCCAGCCATCATGGACCATAGAGGAATACACGAGGAATTCGGGGGATAAAGGCAAGATTGCAGCATTGGATCTTCAAGTGAGTCCCACTTGTTTAATTTGAATGGCTTGATTGTGAACGGATGTTGCCAGAGTATGCATTTAAGAAGGGATTTGGATAGCTCAGGGAGGAGCTATGCAGTGTTGAGCTTCTAATCTTGCTGATCCCTATCTGTACTGGCCAGGGACAAAAAAAAATGTGGATGCTTGACTGCTGAGTGGTGATGCTTGACAGGTTGGTGGTCCCAGCTTATTCTGCAATGGAGAGATGTCTGCTAAGCCGTCGTGGTGTTAAGGAAGAGTACAGGGGTAAAGGGGTGCAGAGATGAACCAGTCCCTAAATGCAGCAAGGCAGAGTGCTAGAGAAGCTGCATTGCTGCTTTTTCTTCTATCCTTCTTCTGTCTGAATTGTTCACAGACAATTTAAGTACAAGGGCTTTTACACTTTGCTAGGAACATGAGACATAAGATACTTGTAGAAGATGCTCAATACCATAACTGTTTTTGAAACACATCACTATTGCAGCTGTGAAGTAGCTATTGGAAACCAGAATCATGTGAAAAGCAGATCAGCTAATGGTCAGTCTTGTTTGCATTTTAGTTCAGCCTGAAAGTGTGCAGGCTCTTCTGCAACAAGCAGAGCAGAGCAAGTTACTGGGAGACAAATTCAAATTTTGGATTTAAATTTTCCCAAACCGTAGTGTATTTGAAATCACAGTCCTGATATCTAATGGCCTGCCCAGATCCAGGACTGAGCGCCCATGTTGGACACCCTGTCTAGCCTGATAAGCACAAGACATCTTCTAGGGAGGAAGATATCTGAGCCCAGTTTTAAAGAGGAAGCATGAAAGAATACCATCCAAAGCGTGTAAAGAACAAACAAATGTTGCTGTATTTGGTCATGAAACACAAAGTGCTTCACATAATGTAATCCATATTGATGTGCAGATCACTGTGTACCATTTATCTGCATTTATACAGCAGCATGCAAAGCCAGTGGGAGGAGTGGTGCTGACCTCAAGCATTTTGGGCTCCTTGCATGTGCGTGCGTGCCCCAGAGCAGAGCAAGCTGCCTCAGCTAGCTACAGGCTTGGCAGCAGCTGGGGTACACTGACCTACAGCTGGGGGCTTATCAACGCCGCACTAACGCGGCTCCGCGATCAACGGTCTGTGTGGTGCCGCCGTACGCAAGCAGGGAGCCTGCTTGTCTCCAAAGCTTGTCTGCCAGGGAAGGTGGCATGCAAGAGCTTGAGATTGCGGTTCTGCGTCAGCTCTTGATGGCTCGGTGCGGAGGTACCTAGCCCAGCTCCAAACCCATCAGGCTAAGCCCTAGCAGAACATCAAGATGCTGTGAGAAAGACTCGAATAGCCCAAGGAGAACTGCCATGCCTCAGGACCCTGCATTAGCTGCTTTGGAATTAAAGCCATCACCCACACAGTGCGGTAGTGCAACTCCCATGAGCGTTTGTGCAGGAATTGGTGCACAACGGATTCACCTCCTGGCTCAGCTCACGCCAGCTTCCCTGTCCTCACCAGCCCCTGCCCCTTGCTGTGGCTAAAATGCACTCAGAGAGAAGCCAGGCAGCGCAGGGACCAGGCTGCGTCTTGCCTCAGCTGCTTGCTGCTCTCTGGGACTTACAAACATTAGAGGGCTGAGCTAAATTCCTAACCCTGGCATTGCAGGCTGGCTGCTACAGTAGGAGTAGGCTGAAGGGAGTTCCTCTGCAGCAGGCAGTCGCAAAGCATCCCTCACCTGCTGCGCGGAGGCAACAGGGGAGGTGATATTTGGGAGCAAAACTCCCCTGGGAAAAGTGTTCTCCAGCTGCTCCTCGTAGGGCGGTTTCGATCCCCGCAAGCAGCTCTGCGTGACTGTGAGCAAACCAGAGCAATCGGCTTATTGCCATCATTTATCTTTAGGATAAAGGTGATAAAACTTTACTGGTTTGATTCTCTCCCTCCAAAAGGACTGTCAGAATGGCATCTACTCCGCAAAGCCCATGTCTAGACTTTATAATAGAGCTTACTGACAAACTTAAAAAATAGACACAGACTGATGAGTGGGTTTTTTTCCCAGTGATTAAGTTTATTAGAACTGAAAGTAAATACATTATGCTTTAATGAACATTCCTACGTCTGGCAATGAAATGGGAAAGGAAGCTGATTAACAGTAATGAGCCTTTTTAATAATGCATCTTCCTTCTGAAGTAGTTAAAAGGTCAATACCAAGGCAGAGAGGTCCAAAACTGTAATTTCCTTGAAGCATCTTTGGGGTTTTTCTACCTTTGTTTATTTAAAATTTCTCCTGGAGCTTGACAAGTCTTCTGGGTTTTCCTTCAAAAACAGAAATTGCAAAACTAGTCAGGCCAAAGTTTGGTTGTGTGAGACCTCATCGCTTTGCTCTGTGTATGAGGATCCACTGGGACGAAGTCAGGCTGTTTTCTGATGCCTTTAGAGACGAGGTGGCTGCTTGTTTCCAGAAGGCTGGAATAGGTCACTCGGAGCCTGAATGGTACAATCTCAGCCTCAGCTGATGGTCTCTGTTGCAGCATACTAGCGCTGCCGTGGACATCTCCCCGAAATGATCATAAAAGCGTTGCTCAATTTTAATTGTTTATTTCTGGGGTAGCTATAAAATCCCTTCTTGCAGTAGTTCTGTACGGAAAGCAAACGTTTCTTCTGGGCAAAGCAAAGTTTCAGCCAGTAGCTTGTGGCCACAAAATCTGAATTAACCAATTAAAGGCTTACCCAAATCCCTCTCAAGTCAGCTAGAGTTTCTTTGTGCAAAGTCCAACAAGCTTTGGATCAGGTCTGTTACGAGCCCAAAAATGGTGTGTGTTAGGGCATTCTCAGTGGAACATTTTTATGTGGAATCTTTTTCATTTTTTAAAGAAATGGCCTTTTGGAGCCCCAGACACAGGAGACAGCTTTGAAGAAAAGCTGTCGTTTTTCAAAATGTTCTTTCTGCTTTATTCCTTTCTGATGGTAAGTGCAATATAATGCCTGCTGTTTGGGCTTTTCCCATTTCCCCCCATTTTCCCGAACAGAAAAGATGAAGGGAAAAAACCTAACAGGGCAACTGCACCCTGCAAGCAAGTTATGGCAGTAAAATTAGGGTTAGCTTTATAAAATGTAGTGCATGAAGAGTATATGTTAAGAACGTTTCCCATCAGCTGGGCTTTAATAATTTAAAAAGCAGTAACAGACCGGTTGTTGCTGACATCTCTGCTGTCTAGCAGATTAAAGAGATTTTATTTAAATGTCATCCAAGATGACGAAGTTTCCGGCAAATCAGAGGTACGTGAGGGATTTTGCAGCAGAATTACACTGTTGCAGGAGTTTATTTTTTGCAGTATCTTGTTGCCACTTTCGTCAGCCTTGTGGAACTGGTACCAGGAGAAAGGGAGTTGAAGGAATATGAGGAGTAGCAATAACCCACTTTATCCTGACAGCAGACCCAGATGCAGTTGGGAGGCCTTCAGGCACATCTGCTTTATTTATTTATTTTATTAACGACAGATCCCAGACAATTAACAACTGTTTCCTTTTAATTTTTAGACTCAAGAATCATTAAACCCAAACAACTTGGAATACTGGATGGAAGACATTTATACCCCTGGCTACGATTCCTTACTAAAACGCAAAGAAGCTGAGTTCAGAAGAGCAAAGGTTTGCAAGATAGCTGCCCTGATAGCAGCGGCAGCTTGTACGGTTATTCTGGTCATCGTAGTTCCCATTTGTACAATGAAATCCTGAGCCTGCGGACAGACCCGTGACCCCCAGCCGCGTGTCTCTCAGATAGCTCATGCTGTGTTTCAAACGTCTAAGGAAGAATGTTCTGAGGATATCCTGATGGAGAATGCTGTAAATGTAGGCAAAACACAAAACAGCTAGAGAAACCTTTTTTTTTTTTAAGTATTATTTTAAATAACAGACTGTGTGGTGGAGTTAATGGGAACTCAGTTCAATTTTTATGCATTTTTAAAAGTGCAATATTTTTTTGTCCTAAAGAAAGAATATAATGTTTTACAGAATCAGAGACTGATGAGAATTTAGGCAAAAGAGGAAGCTTGTCTGAGCTATGTTGCATTTAATGGAGGTATGGGTACCTGGACGTAGCACTGTGTGGAAGGGAATGTTCTATATGCATTACATCGGGGAGCTAGGAAAGTCTTAAAGCTCTCTACAATGTAGAAAACTCTGAATGTATTGTATTTATTTTATAGTATTTATGTATTTCATGATCATTTGATTGAAAGCAGACTGTGTAGCCATGAACAGAGTTCATTCCTATGTTCAGATTAAAAAGGGCTCTTTGTATTTGGTCTTGCCCTAAGACCCACTCTATCACTGAAAGTGCAATGTGCTGCAGACCAAAAAGATTATGTTTTAAAGCAATCACAAAAGGTTTTAGTTGCTTCTGTTGAATAACGTTTGCATAGAGCTGGCAAACTTGCCTTGCCAAAAGGGTGTTCTTTACCTCCGCAGACAGTGAAATTGTCTCAATTTCACTCCTGCCAGCAAGCAAAGCTGGCAAATCAAGGCAACGCTCTGTTAAAGTTCTTGGAAATGTAATCTGAACAGTTCTTTTTTTTTTTTTTTTCCTCCCACAAAGTCTTTGTGCCTTTTTTTAGACTGTAGATTAAACAGAACTGTTTAATTTTGCTATTTTAAGCCCATAACATAAATCACAGCATAATGGGTACTAATGGAGGTTCTTTTCCCGCAAGCCTTCTATACAGTTCAGAGTGCTCCTCAAACAGCAGGGCTGGTGGTTACTGAGCACTTATATTAAGGGCACAGTTTTTCAGCACTAGTGGAAATTTGCTGTTAATGCAATGCATTCAGCACAGAGAGATCTTTTGCTTCCCTCTCGCTAATGTACTTAAGAATGATGGTTGACTCTACCGGACAGCAAGCAGTCTGTATCCCATGGGAAATGTCCATCTGATGCTTTATCCCAAATGCAAATAGCAGGTTCAAAGGAATTCTCAAGCTATGACAGAAATTATCTGCCATGGTTAGTGAAAGCAAATACCTAGACAGTATTACTCTTCTGTCAAGTACAGATAAAAAAAAAAAAAAATTTCAGGAAATAATGTGATCTTGCTGGTCCTCTGGGGAAAAGGAGATTCTTTTAGTGAATGCTCTTTATGTAGGGTAATTTGGTTTCTTCAGAAGCAGCCTCCCTACGCGATGACACAGCAGCTAGGAACGCATCGGATGCTTGCTCCTCTGGCTCCCTGGGATGTGCCACGCTCGCTATTTGTTTCTGGCTGGTTTAAAAAAAGTAGTGAGGAAAGGGTGTGTGGGAGGCGAAGGCTTTGTTGTGACTTCAGATGCGTGTCAGTTCTTTCCTGCAGCTGGAGAGCTGTTTGTATGCCGCTCGTGTGCTGTATTTTATTTAGCTATAGGTGATCCCTGGGACTGTTGATCTATCAGGAAAACAAGTGTAAGCAAGGGTCGGGTGTCCCATCAGCAAATACAGAAGGAGGATAAGCCCCTAGACCAAAATCTGCGCCTGCCTGGCCTGAATCCTGACCCAAATTCTGTAGCTTTGGCCCATTCCTGATACCAAGATTATTTCTCTTTCCTCCCAGATGCTGCAGGATGGAGTCGCAGCAGGGAGGGAGCAATTCACACTATCTATTTTAGGCTGCCTTCAGCTATGGTATGATTCAGAGCACCTGAGTTTAGGAGCTCAGGATCTGTAAGTAGTAAATATAGACAGGTAGAGAAACCTCCAGGGACGGTTTGGAGCCGCCAGCAGGATGTCTAATATTAGACATGAGAATACACTCTGGAGGGCATTGCTCTGCAGTTTACCTTATGCACAATTTAGGTTGATTGTATATGTAAAAAAATCTATTCCTGGTTCCAGGTGACGTCAGAAATCCCTTTTACAGCCCTCCTCGGCCCGGAGATAGCAAGCACGAGGCGCTGTCGGAAAGAGCACAGTGTCAGTCCCCGACCGACCACCCCGGCGGTGACAAGTCCCTTGGAGGGGCAGGATGCGTGCGGGACGGACACCGGGCAGACCCCCTCCCTGCCTTCGCCAACCCCCCCTCCGCTAGCTCGAGCGGTCTGGCCCTGCCGACCCCAGCCCGAAATCAGCAGCGCTTCCTCTGTTCCATCTCAGTAATCTGATTCTAGAAAATATGTGAACGCCTAAGTGGGGATGCGAGAAGGGTGCAGGAGATGTCAGTGATTGCAGGGGTGGGCTGGGGCTGCGCTTGCTCCGATGCATTAGAGGAGGTTTAAGGACCCTGTTTTGTCTCTGCAGGGATTTTTCCTTTGTCTGTGCAAGACTCATCCAGCTGGCACCGGATGAGTCTTCGCATTAGAGTTACCCAAAATCCTGGGAAGGATGTGGCAGGTTATGGAGCTGTGGGTGACGTGGAGCTGGCCCAGCCCAAGCACTCAGCATCCCAGGCACCCACGCCGCTCCTCATTTATCAGGTGCTTTTGCCCATCCTTACTTTGCACGAGCAGCCGGTGGCAGCCATCTCCGTCGGGATGCCAGACCGTGGTTTGTCATGGGTCTCCCTCTTGGGGCTCGATCCGGCTCCCACAACCTCCGGGAGCATCTCCACGGTGCCGGGAGCCTGGGGGGAGCGGGGAAAGCAGAGCCTGTCTCCCTGCCTCCCCGCTCCACAGGTACCCCCGGGAGCGGCTGGCCCGGCCCCCCCCCCCCCCCCCCCCGCCCCCCCC
>NW_010545981.1:17428-26688 GCF_000687285.1 Phaethon lepturus
GGCTGCCTCCGGCACCGCCGGCACGTGCATCCCGAGCCGCTCCCAGCGGGTTGTACGCCTGGCACGGAGCTCTCCATTTAAAATAGGTAAGGGGACGGAGCGGTGGGTTGCTGCTGCTGGAGGAGGGCAGCCGGGGAAGGGGGGGCCCTGCGGCTCTGCACAGGGTGTCCAAGCTGGGTGAAATCCTGACGATATTAACCTGCGAGAATATTGTGATCAACCTTGTAAACCAGTTATCCACTAGTATATACTGTACACTATACGATAGACTTTTGTATAAAAAAACCCAAGCAAAACAAATTAAAGCTATAGGTACATTGTAATCCTTGGTGTGATTGAAAAAAGTGTCCTAGATTGTACTACTTAATTAAAATAATGATGAACATATTGAACTGTTTTTCGTATTTATGCCTTATAAACTTGATATATTACACATGATAAAAAGAAACTGCAAGAATTATAAAAAAGATATTCCATTTTGGGGGCAAATCTCATTTGCTTTTCCTGAAACAAGAGTGCTGCTTGAAATCAGCTCAATAAATCATGTGTGCAGAAGAGCAAGAGCAGGACCTGTCCCCAAATGACTTTTTAGGATTTTTTTTTTTTTTAATGGGTCTTTGGTTAATGTACTATGTAATAGTTTTATTTTATAAAGTTACTGTACAATGTTGCCTTTTGGTTCATTTAAATATAATACCAAATAAACTTTAAAATTAGTGTCCTAAGTTTTAATGAACCAGTTACAATAATTTATTACTCCACTGCTTTTCCTAATTTTTTTTTTTTTCCAGAGACATAAAGATAGCCATGGGATGCAAGTGTCTCAATGTTAGATAACTAGGCAGCCTATCTAGTTCTTGGCAGAATTGCTAATGGATTTCTCACTTGTGAAATAATAAGATGGCAGGAGATAACGAAAAATGAGTTTGTTGGGTTTCTTTCAAAAGCTGCTTTGCGTTACATTGTCTGGGCTTCTGGGAGATTAGCTCTTGACACTAGTCATAATATTTCATTTTATAGGTTAGTTCATGACTGAGTTTTGCCATATCAACTGTTTTAACAAGGTCATGACTAATACTTTGGTACCTCTTTCACTTATATGTTTATGAAACCACTGTCCCCTTTAAGTCAGTACCGTAGATAACTATGTATAGTCATCTATCAACAGGCAATCAGTTTGCTTAGGATCTCTATATGAATTTAATTTGCTGCTTTTGATTTGTTAATTGCAAAACCAGGTTGTCTTGCAATTCCAGGTGTTGAAACAAAGATAGAGCTGAGCCTACCACTGAAAGTAATCCAGCATCAAAGGATGCAAAGGGCAGCCACAGAAAAGAGGACATATATAAATAATGAACAATGACGTGAAAATGTAGTAATGCAAGATCTTGATTTCTTCTTCTCTACTGCATAAGCACCTTTAATGCATTGCTTTAGCAGTCCTGCTCAGGATGGGGACTGCTGGGTGCTCCCTGTGGAGCTAGACTGCAAGCTCGACCCTTGGGTGCTTCATGACCCTTGGGTGCTTCATGACCCTTGGTGCATCATGAGTCAGACTGCAAACTATCACAGGTCCCTGTGGGAGCGACAGTGATTCACAGTTTAGCATTGGTTTCATTTTTGGAGATGGTAGCATGGACTCACATCAGTTTCAGGTTTGTCTCTTATATCTATCAAGTCCAGAAGCTTTAGAAGTAAAAGTGCCTTCTGGATTTTTATGTTACAGCATGAATCCAGGAGCAGGAACTTTCATAAAAATGTAAGTATGACTGGGCTTGTGCCAAAAGGTCCTAAGCATTCCCGCACAGCATTCCTCAGCCAAGCAGTTGGATGTGTAGGATATACAGACCTCATCTGGCTCATCGCTGTGCTGGAAGATGGGGCAGCTGCCAAGTTTCTACAGCAGCTTCTGGATGGAGTCACTGAGTCTCAAGGTAGAAGAAACGCTCCTATGTGAAATGCTTTATCGACGACCAAGACGCAGCTCCACGCTCTCCGTGCTTCTTTGAATGTATCTCTCACAGCAATCGGTTGTACTGGTTGAATAAATTCTTTATTTCAGATATAGCTTTGATGAATGGCTCTGCCTGATGCACAAGAGAGTCACAAGCAAAATATTGGACCTCGGGGCTGTATTCTGCCCTCTGAGGTGATCCTGTGACTCCATCCCATTGAATCTGCACATGGAAGAGGAGATAGTAGCCCGTAGCCTGCCCGTAGCAGTATTACCCTGTTGAGAGGAAAGGTCACTTGTGTTGGTGTGTGCTTTGCAAAAAGGCAAGCACCTGTGGGAGTAATTATGAAGATGAGGTACTTTATTTCATCTTATTTTTTCTTTGTTATCTTTTCAGGAAAGAGCACTATATCTTGTAAAGTGCTGCTCTGCTAGTAGTTCTCCAGCAAGCCTGATCGCTTCGGGTGACTTCTGAGACCATGGAACACTTGATCTCTTGCAGGCTGCTACATCAATCTTCACAGTCCACTTGGAAACTGGAGAAAAATCTTCAAAAAAGGAAGTGGGTCATCAGCAGCCAAACTCCTCACATAAGTACGTTCCTTTTTTTTTTTTTTTTTTTTTAAATTTTTCTGCAATATAGCATGAACTATGTTTAGGAGAGCCATGCAGCTCTTCCAAAAGCAACAGTACATCTAATCCTTCCCAAGAGCAGTAGACTGAGATTTTCAAGCAATTGTGCTTGGCCTGTGCATGGTACCACTGGGCATCACTGGGCCTGGTGGACCAGAAGTGCATGCAATGAAGAGATGCGCAAAGTTCTCTGCTGGACCAGGGAAGTTGTCCCCAAGACTCAGTACAGTATAGGGTTGAGGAAATAGTGGATGTCTGGAGACACGGTTGCTGCTGAGGCGGGAGGCTTTCAGAATTGAAGAGATATCACAGTTACCCATCCCCAATCCTGCTTCTCCCTGCCCTCCCGCACCTTGGATCTGTGGATTTTGGCATATTCCTCTGAGGCACTGAGCAGGTCTCTGGACATACAGTGCAGGCTCAGATCTTACCTTTTCTCATAGTTAACCGTGTTTCTTCAGTAAATAGGGAGAGGGAATTTTCTGCCAGGTGTTGTTGCTTTGTCCTCAGATAAAAAATCCTGTGAGGTCCAAGATTTGCTTGTCCCACTGGTGGGGTTGACAGCACCAATCCCCAAAGCATCATGAGACCACCTTGGAAATGGCAAGGTTACGAAGGTGACTCCTATTTGCTTTCATGTTGGGCTTTGTGGAAGTCATATTTCCAGGCCAATCTCTGCAACTGGAGGTTTGAAAACCGATTTAATTTGTTAAAGATGAAAATAAATGGGTGAACTCCTCAGGTAAGAACATGCAGTTCTGATTGCTGATGCTTTAAGAAAAATGACAAATCCTGCTATTCACAACAAAATTGCTCTGTTTTCTGTGCCTATTTTGAGCCTGTACACAGTGTGCTGTCCTCATGTTGTCCCCCAGCACATGGCGGGGCTCCAGCCCATGTCCACAATGGCGGGTGTCCCCACTGGAAGCGGAGGAAAGAGGGAATTGCGCATGGTCAAGCAGCCCTACCTGGGAGAGGGACTAGAGAAATGCTAATTATTCTGCTTGGCCCTGGAAACGATGGGGAGTCTGGTCCCTGTTGAAAAGCTTTGCTGTAAACTCTGCTTTAGTGAGAGACAAATCTCTGCTCATATTGAAAAAACCTCCTGATCTGCCATCCTGCTGGGCTGACACACTTACTGCAATAAAACAAATCTGTGTTGTGATGTGTGTTTTCCCCCATGTAATGATGGGGAGAGAGGGGAGAACCAAGGAGCCTGAGTAATTTGTCTTTTTTCCTTGTCTTGGTAATGAAATATTGCTGTTGAACTTTACCCTGCCTCTCCTGTTAAATTTTTTTTTTTTTTTGCAATAGTTACCTTTTAAGAGGTTCATAAAATTGCATTACTAAAATTTATGACTGTGTAGCAAATGTGTGCACATGCATTAATTCTGTTCAAGGCCAACGTCTTGTAGCTGCAAAATTAATGTTACGGTGTGGTTTCTAGTATGGCTAATAGCCGTTCAGTAAAACAGGGTTCACGCTTTGCTCACCTTACGGCGCTTAATTCCTTGAAACAGCCCTGCCTTGAAGAGTTTGTCAGGTAACCATTAAAAATTGTTGTACATGCACAACATGTGGATATGTATTTTTATACTTTTTTTTAAATGCAATTAAAGCCTTGAAAATCTTGGCCTTGTGAGCTGGTTCAGTCAGGTTTCAGCTCCTTTGCATGGCATTTAGTTCGAAGGTTCAAAAGCAGATGTCTCAATGCAATGGATTAAAAATGTGCCTCTTAACCATGACTCTGGTCTAGAGAGGCTGAACTGGACGTTAGTGTTACCCTGTAAGTTATACCCCATGCTGACTGGAAGTGAGTGAACAATAACAGTTCAGTGAATTATCACATTACTTGACATTATCTACATTTAGATTTGTATTTTCTTACTAAGCAAGAAAAATCACTTTCTGCTGGAAGGGTGGGTTGCTGTTTGTAGCCTTTTTACCAACTGAAGAAGCGTTGCTAATCTGGTATTCCAGGTTGAAGATGGATGTAATAATTTAAAGCAAATAACTGATGATGAGGGCTTGCTTGTATCTTGGTCAAAGACAAGAGGCTGGAGGAATATTTTCAGGGTGCTGAGACAGGAATTCAGGCGGTGTCTGACAGTGCTTGTTTTCTTCCCCGAGGCGTTGTCTGACAGCCAGAAGAAAAGCGGGTGCTTGTGGTCTTGTACAATAGCCTGGTGGTTGGGATATGCTATGTGCAAGATCATTGCTGTTAGAGGCAAAAACCTGATCACTTGGGACTCAAAAGGAAAGTATGAAGTGTTGAGCAACTGAGAGGTACTGGAGCTCCAGGGCAGGCGAATGTCTGGTGGTTAAGCCCAAGTTCCACTACACATGAGCCCGCTGGTCCCACAAAGTGGGCTCCAACCACAACGGACCCTGGGCTCCCATCAAGCGATTGCTCGGCAAAGTGGTCAGTGACAGCACCCTGCAAAGATCTGATGGAGGACAGAAATACTTATGTATGGGAGCATCTGCGTTATCTTAGCCTCTAGGAGGAAGAGCTTTTGGGGGGTGGGCAGTGACATTTTTTTCGCTCTGCTGGAAGACATGAGCTGACAGAAGTAAAGCATCCCTGGGATGGAGAAACCAGTGCTGGGGGAAAGATAATCTCACGTGAAAGCTCTCACGGTAGTACCCTACGTATTGCATGTTTTGAGACTAGTTGCTTGATGTTTGCTTTGGTGTAGTGCTGGTTAATCACCGTATCTCTCTCCAGGCTTTTTCTTGGAACAGAGCTTTTCCCTCGCTGTGTGGTCACCAGGTGCCCAGGAAAAGAGGGGCTAGACATGGGCTGAGGTATCTTACAAGCATCTTCTTGACGCTTATAATGGCATTACCAATATCATAGTTACAGCCAGATCAGTCATCAGATTTGTAGCTCTAGTGCGAAACAACACCTGGGAGATGTTTGGCTCAGCTTGTCAAAGTGTTTTGGTATTGTGAGAATGATGAATGTCACCAGGAAAGCTTTTGGGAGGGACAAGAGGAGAGAGAAAAACAGGGGAAGCACAATGCTCTGCTGGGATCGCAGCATGGGGAGAGCAGGATTAGTGCTGCAGGAGATGGGCAGACAGTGAACATCTGCTCTGGGCCACCAGGATCAGAGCACAGCGGGAATGGGAAATTCTTGGACCAGTTATCAAGGAATTGGGAAACTCCAGGATACTGTACTCATGGGGGATTTTTACTACCCAGACATCTGCTGGGTAACAAATGCAGCTAATCACGGTGATAATGTACAACCCTAATTCACTATAGATTCTCTCCCATATGTTTAAATTGTATTTACAGTAGGAGGTGAGGGGTAGTTATTCATGAACCAAGGTGAACTGAGTTGCTGGTGCAGAGTCAGCCATATATTGTGGAAAATAGTGTATGACAGACTTGGACAGAATCCCTCTGAAAGCATGGCTGTATTTCAGGTATTTTAAGCAAAAAATGTTGCTGTAATTACTGATTGCTTTTAAATGCACCAGTTGAACTCCTCATTTCTCTGTAACCCTTTTTGACCTTGAAGCACAAGTTCACAAGTGGAGTTGATGAAGAATTATCTGCCAGATGAAATATGCCTCCTCAAATTCAATTCTGCTGATGAGGAGGTTGAAAAGGGTTAAGACAAAAAAATAAGAAAGGAACCATGATAACGGCTGCTTAGCTCACTGGTAGCACATGAAAAGATGTTGCTTTATTGATATACTTCTATGGCCTTTCTTCAGTTGCAGGCAATAATTTTGCCATCTAACTCACCATGGGCCCAGAAGAGCACTGTGAGCTCAAATATATCTAATACCAAGGCGGGAAGGAGGTGTCCCAGCCGCCGGAGTTCAGGGCTGAGCACAGTTAGTTACTGATGAATTATGGTGCCGCCTTCTCCCGTTCAGCAACTCCCTGCTCCAGGGTTGTGCTCACCCCTGTGCTGCCTCATCGCCGGCATGGGTTTATTTCAGTGAGGATGCCGTACGCTGAGCTCGGGCTTCAGCCACTCAGGGATTTGCATAACGGCATTAGTGCTTATTCCTCAAATACAATCTCTGAATATGCAAATCTGTTGATGCTGGTTACTGTGATCCCCCGGCCCTGGCTGGTCCCCAGCCAGGGAAGTCTTTGAGCCATTTGCTGGCAACAAGGGGTTTCCAGTTGCTTTCTCATTTTGAGCTGTGGGTGAAGGAGAAAACCCCTTGATCAGCTACCTGAAACAGAAGAAGAGCAATAAAACAAAGAGAGAGGGCTGTGAAATTGAGAAAAAGGGACTATCTTTTTTAACAAGAGCTTGCATTGCATGCCTTTTCCCCTGTTATTTGCCTTGCAGAAGCTCATGTTCATGCTGCTGGTGAGAGACGGGGTGGGTCAGATTGCTCCATCCCACCCACTGCAGCAGGGTTTTGTCCTTGCAGTAACTGTCCCCCATTTCTGTCTGCCCTGGCTTCTTCCCACTTTGAAATTGAAATAGTTGAGATAAAAACCAACACTTTTGAAGAAGGCTGTCCGTCCGCTGCTCTTGGTGGTCCCTCCACTCTGGTGGAGCTGGGTCAGTATAAGACAGGAGATGGGGTCAGCAGAGGACTTGCTTTCCTGGGTGGAGGGGTAGGGAAACCTCAGCTCACAGCACCCAAGCATGAGGGTCCTGGGGTTACCTGTCCCAGCTTGGTAGTTACTTTGGACTAAAGAAGGGTTGGTGAACTGCAGAGTATTTTAACATGTGCTGACCTGTATACCCATGTCTAGAGCGGGAGCTCTTCCTATTAAAACATGAATTGATTAACCTTTCCCACTTCTACTTCCAATATTTTTCCAATAGTATTTTCAATATTACTTATTAATTTTTTTCTGTACCTTTCCAAATAAGCGTGTCTGCGCGTATATAAAGAGAGAGTGCAACTACTTTATTTTCTGGAAGAAATAGGTAAAACAGGAAAATCAATGCCTTTGCAATGGCAAGGGTGAAATCCTGGTGCCACTGAAGTCCAAATTCCCAGGACTTCTGAAGAGGCAGTATTTCACCCAAAACACCCTGTGGGGCACCTGCCCTCTGCGTTGTGGGGACTAGCATTCAGTCCTGAGATCCAGCTGCCAGTCATCATACTATTTCCTTACAGCTTCAGGCCTCTCTGCTAACACTGCGTGCTCTTATGGCACCCATGATAGCTCATGTTATTCTTCTTTCCTCAACCGTGGACCAGCTACTCCGTCTGCACAGGCAGCATTTGTTGCGAAAACCAGTTATTTTGCACCGGGGTTGACTATGACGCTGTGAGAATGTCACTGCAGCATAAGTCAAAATGTCCAGGCAGTGGGGTATCTAGATGGATTTGAAAGGAACACTTTTGCCTATGCATGGGAATGTGTCCCATGCTGTTATGTGTTAATGGATATGGCTTATTTCAGAAAAAAGAAGAAGAAAACCCAGGAAAATGTAGCACCAATGATTTATGGGAAACAACACTGTTTGGAATATAAATACAGACAAGCAGCGTATTTGTTGCTGATGGTGCTATGTTCCCCGGGATAATAAAGCCATTTTGTAACTACTTGTCTGTGCCTTGAGCTTGCACACATTTTGTCTCAAAGTTTTTCATTTCTAATGAGGTTTCCTATCCTGAATATTTTTCTTAGATCAACAAAAATGCTTTGACATCCATTTATAAAAGACTTCATTGTAATGTGTATAGTACGTTCTGTTCACACATCAGTTTCTGCTGCTCTCAGGATCTCCCCTAGTACTCCTTTATTAGCCAGACGTGGGGGAAGATATCTGCAAATAAAGATATATGTTGTACCAGGGCCCGCGACTGAAAATGTCCTCAGCGTTCCTGAGCTCTGCTTTCATGCTACGCTTGGCAAAAGCTTGTCATGCTCCTTTCCTGGAAGATTAGTATGAACTGAAACACTTGGAAAGCAATTGTTCTTCATGTGTTTTTGACCCTTTAAGTGACTAATATTTTTCGAAGTGTTCACCTTACTTTCACTGCAGACATTTCTGCTGCGCCATAAAAGTAATGAAATAAAGAACTAGAGAATGAGATTGTCATCTTATTCCATGATGAAGTAGTACACAAGAATTATTTTTCACTATGTACAAATGAACTGTACCTTTTTTAGGTGAATTGTCATCATGGAAGGGAAAGAACATCCTGGGAACTGAAGTGCTATGTTTAGGGCAAGTAAAGGACAGCATTGCATGTATTATTTTATCATCATGTATATCTGATCTGGAAGAATTCCTCTACAAACCTTCAGGAATAAGAGGGTAATCTAGTGCCTTGTTTTATTCAGTATTTGGCTTGTCTGCTGAGACCAATAGGAAGAGATGAGTTTATTTTATTGATATTTGCAGGAAGCTGAGGTGATGTTGCCAAGACTCTTCAAGCATATAAAGTACCAAGGCTACAGGAATCAACTCTTTGTATTTCAGAAATGGTGCAGATAAAATATAACCGTTGAGAAACACTGCAAAGAAGGAACATGCTGCCATTTTTGTGTTGTGGAGCAACATGGCAATGTAGAAGCAAGAACCAGTGCAGTAAAGGACAGGACTTGACAGATGTCACTTCATGGCCTAAGTGTTCCACCTCAGGTCTTGTCCTGACCCAGCCTCTGTGTAGTCAAAAATAGTAGTCACTGTGAGACCTGAAACGCACTAATCAAGAGAGAGATTTCCCTA
>NW_010545981.1:26711-28830 GCF_000687285.1 Phaethon lepturus
CCTACACATTGTCCGTCTATGAAGCTTTCCAGCCTTCATGTCTGAATTTTGTTTTAGTCAAGTTTCCCCCAATAATCGTGGGTTATCTTTTCTGCGCCTGTGAGTTTGCCATAGGTTGTAAGCAGTAGAAGTGAATAAAATTCTTCAAGAACAAGTTCTGCTGCAATGATCTGTTTTACTTAAATATGTAATCAAACTAAAATGCAGCTTCTGAAGAACATTTTAGAACAAGAGCAAAATCTGGCAACTTGTTAGATGCCCTCAATGACTAGTCTTACTGGAGACTTTGATCACAGCTTCCTTCATCTCTTTTCAAGCTGCTTGCAAAGTTACTGTATGTAAAAATGTAGTGTATGCTTTACTTTAACAAAGGAAAGACAAATTCATTTTGAAGCAGGAGATGGCCAGTCTCTGGGCTTGAGTCATGTGTAGATCTTGAGTGATTTTGGTGCGGTTACTGTGGAGAGGATATGCCAAGTGAGTGACAGCAGGACCACACCAGAGAACATTGTTGTGCTTGTTATCTACTTTAATGAAGTGAAAAGGTGACCTTCTGCAGTAAGGTTTTCATTATTTCAGGATTGGAGATAACTTTCCCCCAAACTGTATGGTATAATGGGTATCTCTGCGCTAACTCTTCCACCAGCCCTGTCTGCACACCTGCATTTTGAGCCATCTGGAAGCTCTTACGGGCCAGAAGCCATACCCTTAAGCAGGACAGTCTTCTCCAGGGGAGCTGTGGTGGTTACTGAAGGAATTCAGCCTTTATTTAGTCCATCAGAGACAGTTCCTACCACTGCTGAACTGCAGGTACTGCTCAGTTGCCGTTCTACGACTGCTGTGCTACATTGCAGTATTTCAGGAGGAAAAGTGGAGAATGACTTTCCCATCTGAAGCCATATTGAGGGGATTCAGCCAGACAGCATGTAATTACCCTAGCTGGAGCCAGGCCAAGGGAGAGGATCTGTGGCTCCCCATCTGCAGGCTTATTTTCAGCACTTAAAATGAAATATTGCATGAAAAACATGGAAATTAATGAAACAAACTTAGTTTCAGTCTGGACATCTCCTTCATCATGCCCACATCAGACACAAATAACTCACTAGTATGGTGTACCCCAGACTGTCCTTCAAAGGCTCAGCTCACAAGCTCAAATGAAAGAGCAGCTGGAGGCAAGGAGACTTTCCCATTCATTCAGGTAAGTTGTGAAGTGGGTAATGAAAATGCTATTGTTTTCCAACATGGCAAAATAGGTTATTCAGGCAAATAAATTCTGCCTGTGACTCTTCCTCTTACAATAGAAACTGTGGCCCTAATCCAGTAAAGCACTTTAGTATGTGCTTAACTGGAAATTTGTGAGTGGCCCTGCTGATTGCAAGGGATCAGCCCTTGTGCTTAAAGTTAAATATGAGGAGTGGGAGCTGGCAGGTGGGTGGATGAGCGGCGTGATTGCCCAGGGGCCCTGCCTTATTATCTATGATTATATGGGCTTAGCGTTTGGCTGGATCTGGGCCCATTTGAACAAAGAAGTGGGATTAGCAGGCGTGCAAACAGGGAGCAAAGCCAGAGGGTTCCAGCAGTGTCGAACACAACTTTGTTACTCTGATAGAATGTATAAAAGTGAATGAAAAGGCTGTATGATTGCTGTTGCCATCCTGTTAATTAGGCTGAACTCATGCTTCATTAGTGCTGCAATATGCTTCCATCTTAACAAAGCCCTGTTGGGTGTATGGAGCCGCTTTACTATTAGTAAAATGAAGCCTTATCAGAAAGCCCTGTAATTCATTTCGTAAGACAACTCCTGACATACGTTGTGTTGAAATTGCACTGAAGAGACAGATTACTTGCTTAACACTTGCTTTTCCTAATGAACAGGAAAAACTATTTTCAAAACCAAGTTATTTATTGTATTGGGAGCTCTTCTGACCTCATGCCTAATTACATTGCATAGTCCTTTAGCAGTGTTTCAAGTAGTTCCTAAATAACACAAATTGAACTAGACTGCTTTTGCTCTTGCACATTCTCTCAGTGAAAATACTGTCAAGCATTAAAACCCTCAGTTCTTGCTGTCATTGTGGGGAAGAGAGTTTTGCGTCTAACCAGTACAATATCCCTGCAG
>NW_010545981.1:28861-31936 GCF_000687285.1 Phaethon lepturus
GCAGCAAAAGCACTAGCACAACCCACATTCCCACATTCCCCGCTTGCAGCAATTTGAAGCAGTACTGATTAAGCAGCCTAGTGAAAACTTGACACAGAAGCAAGAAATGACGTGTACTGGCTCATTCACTGCCCCCGAGAACACGGCGCTCCCTCGACACTGCTGTATTGTGGGCAGAGTATGTTATTTGTAGTAGTGTTACGATAGATGCTGAGCTGGCAGTGATTTTCCTATGGACTCATTGTGCAGGGAAGGGAGTTTGGATTAAACCAGGGCACAGGTCCACAGTGGCTTCAACTGGAGAGCTGACTTAAGTCAATCCTGCCTTACCAGACATCCCCGCTTTCTCAGCGCTGATGGTAGGTTTCTGTGGATGCCTTCAAAAACAGATTTCTGCAAATTAGAATGTTTTAGGGCTAACACAGGAAAAAAAAAAAAAAATCCCAAAGAGTTTTTGCTGACCTTGGTTGTCCCAAGCATCTAGCGTAGCATACGGCAGCTCTCCGCAGTGTGGCCGGCACCGCAGGAGTTGTGGGTGGAGAGAGCGAGCGAGCACATGGGTGAGAAAGTGGATGGAGGGAGGAGTGACTTTAACAAATCTACCACCAAATTAGTATAAAAATTAGTTGTGTTCTCAAAGGTATGAATTTGAGGCAGAATAACTTCCCAGCCTGTGTAACTAATTGCTGGTGTTAGGAATGTGGAGGCAGCTCCAGTGATTGCCTCATGCAATGTCTCTGTTCTACAGGCTGAAGTCAAATGGCAAATGTTGGCTTCATTTCAGTACAGCAGGACGAATACCATGGTGCTCCATCTTACCCAGAAGGTCCTCGTTTGATGGATCCCTTCTGGGAGCCGCAGTGGCGGTGTCGTGTTCTGCTGGAGCCGAAAGGAGCTGTGTCTGGCAGAGTGGGTCATGCATAGTGGAGTTAGACTCAACTCCATCCTAGCTCTCAGCTCTTCCTACCTGAATGGTCTGGATTTGCTGTTATTTGTGGTAAGCTCGGGGAAGGGAGATGTGTAGCAACATCTTTTTATTTTCACGTTTCCTCCTTGTACCATTCTTTGGCCTTATGTTAACCATCCCTGCCTACTCAAGTCTTCCTACAGTAGACCCAAAACTATCTCCCTTCCTCTATTTCCAATGCTATACCTTGCATACCTGAAATGACCCCTATATGAGAGGGTCATAAAGGCACAGTCCAACGGAGGCGAAAAATGGCAATGAGGTAGTGTAACGAACACAACTGTCTGAAAGAACGTCTCTGAACTGCTCAACAATTCTGTTTGTTCTTGCAACTCAAGCTACTTGTATTGTCATCCAACTCCAAGGCTGAAGGGTGTTTGTTGGTCTAACCCTGTGAAATCCATGGGTATTATCCCAGGGTGGCTGCAGTTGCAAGCAAATATTGCGGATGGTGGGCACAGTCTCACGTTCATGTGCCAGCTGCTGTGCGATTGCACGTCCCCAGTGAAATGAGCACCAGCCCTGTGAACCCAGAGGAGCTGTGCTCATTCACACCAAATCAGATTTGCCCCAGCACGCTGAAATGAGCACCGTGATATGAAATTTATAAAAATGACAATTGGGAACTAGAGGGGGTTTCACAGAAGGAGTGTTGTTTACCGCTTAAATAGAAATATTCTTACGAGCATGGAAAATGCTGTACTGTAAATTTGGGAAGATCCTGTAAGATTTTATTTCAAGATGGAATAGTGCCTTTCTTGATGCTTTGGGGCCACCACCGCCGTAAGCCACAGTTGTTGATTTTTGTCAGGTTAGCTTGAACCCAGATCAGGTCCCTTGCTCTGCTTTGCCATGCAGCTGTAGGGATGCTCGAGCTGAAAAGTGATGGGACAGGACGGAGCAGGGCAGGACAGGAGTAGCTGGTTTGGTGGTAGAGCCAGCTTACGTCGATTTAAAGCGATCACAGAACTTATATGAGGTAGGCGATAGCTAATGTTTTCTACTGCTTATGGTCAAGAACACACCTACAACTGTGTGGTCACTTAACCAAATGTTTTCCTAAGCTCATTTTTGTATAGGTTACATATATAAGCAAAAGTGAATAAAGAAAACTGGGGTGTCAAATAGCAAGAACTTGTAACTGCCGACTCACAATTGTGGTTTTTAGCAAATATAAGCCATGAGAGCATCTAATTTTCCATTCTTCTGGCTGGGTTTGTAAATGTGAATGTGAAATAAATGACCCATTAGCAATGCATTCCACAGAATAACTTCAACAACAGTACAAGATGCAATCCACTTGGAAATGTCTAAACCAGTTATTCTGTGGGTGTTTTTAGATAGCCTTCTTGGAGTGAAATAACCATTTTTAAAAAGTGGACGGTCAAGATTTAACATGTTGAGGAGCACAGGCTCCCCTCCCACTTCCCTGTGCTTGTGAACTAAGTTTGCAGGGACAGTGGGTGTTATGTGGTACTGGATATATTTTGCTTCACCTGTCATATGCCTTAACGCACCACAGTGTTTTGCATCTGGGTCAGACATATTTTTATCAAGCATTAACATGCATAAGGGTTTGCCAGTACTTAATAAAAATGCTACTGAAAACTGCATTCTTCCACCTCTTTATTGAAGCGGATTATATTGTGTTTGAACTGTGGTTGAACTGAAGGTACACTCATGTGAAAACTGCTATATTCATAACCCACACCCAAGCAATAACAAAGAGCTCAGTTAATGAAAATCACTCCGAGGAAATCACTGCCCATCCCTTCCAAGATCAATTAGAAAGATTATTCCAGCATCCCTAATGCTGCTACGCTGCTCTTGCACTGTAAAGCACCTCTTCCCTTTAGAAGGCTGAGGTGGGGAGTCTGACAATAATGTGTCATAAACAGTGCTGGGAAAAAAGCATTTATGGTGCCGTTACCACCATAAATTTCTACAGCAAAGGACAACACTTGGACAGTGTAAATATATAAGGTCTCCCTGTGAGGCTCACATTCAAATGAGCAGAAGAATGGAAGGTTTGGGGCCAAAAGCTGCTGTTCAATGCTGGATGGGAGAATTTCGACCATCTTTTCAGGCAAAGGCTGGCAAAACTCTTT
>NW_010545981.1:31967-43802 GCF_000687285.1 Phaethon lepturus
TGGGGACACCTCAGTGTGGCTTCCTAACCCTCAGTAGATCAAGCATGAGGTGGAAGATGACCGTTACTCCAAATAGAGAAGACGACATCATTTTTGGCAGTACACCAGCAAACTCAGATGCTGTAACACCACAACAGATGGAGTAGCTGCCAGAGAAGAAATACTATGTGTAAAGTGGGGAATCCAATGTTTTGCTGTGTGGCCATAAGCACAGCAGTGCGGGCAAACGCTTGGCTGCTGGGACATCATGATGCTCCACTGGCTTCGGAGACGTACAGCAAATTATACCAGTGGAGAGTTTGGTTTTCTTGCCAGTTTCTAAATTTCTTTATCCTCCTTCCCTTTTTCCTCTCCTCTGGTGTCTCTCTTGACAGTGACAGGTTTCTCTTGGGGATTTATTTTTCCCACTGCATCAGAAGGGGGGCCTGAGCTTTAATGATGCAGAGCTGAACACTGGAGCTCCTTAACAACTGGCAAAGGCCTTAAAATCTAAGACTCTAGTATTTATCGATAATGAGAAAATCAGAACCATTTTGAATATTTGTCTGATACTAATTGTTCTGCCAATAATAGCCAATTTTTTAACTATGTGAAAAATTAGTATTGCCAAAGCATTATTTTTCATTGCAAAAATGCACCAATCCTTTAAACAGCGTTAAAGATATAATTCATTGACTTATACAAATGAAAAATGTTCATAATAATTTTTGTAAATATTTCATTTAGTGTAAATACAGTTCCATTTTAAACTGCAAACATAAGCAAAGGCAGGTAAGGTTTATTTCAAACAGCTCACAACGCAAAGAGCTGCTGCATTTTTCAAGTGAATCTTCCTTCTGCCCACATCTGGAGGCTAAAAGGGAGGAGAGAGAAGGAGGAGAACTTTTTTCTCCAGTGGTCATGGTTAAATCACTGAATAACTACTTTTTTCTCTTTACAGAGGTGTTTTAACACGCAGTGTGATTCACATACTGCACTATGAAGAGAAAAGTGCCCCAACCTAAGTAGCTGGGAACAGAAAACAGAAATACTAATCTTAACTACCCCTGTGATTAAATAAGAGGACTTATGGAGCACAGCAGGAGTAACTGGGGCAGGAGTAACTTGGTTCCCTTTGAGCTAACACTCACTCTTTGCTCTCTTGTCATACAATTAGTTGCCATAACACATTGCGTCATGTTAATTCCTTTGAAACATATTTCAACCCATTGTACTTCCAAAATCACATAGCAGTTAACTTTACGTGCTTAAGGGTTGTTGGAAAGATAGGATGTTTTGTGTTTGACTTTGTAGGGTTCACTAATCACATACATACTCCAGATTTCTTGTCTGAGCTGTTAATAAAAGCTTATGAACTTCTGACTCGTGTGATTGCAATCTTCTGATCGCAGAAGGTGCTTGCTTTTGTCATGCCAGAAGATGGAGGAACTTCATCTCCCTCCATTGATAATTTCAATGAACAATTCCCTCCATTGATAATTTTTACCTTTGCTTTGCTTGCTGCTTATGGCTGCCTTCGTCAAAGGGTGCTGCCCAGACCACTTCTGCTTGCAGAGCGCTAACGAGCACTCGGCGCTGTCGGTGGCTACTGGAAACGACTTTTAACAGCTTCATCGTTGTCCACGGCAGGTGAGTCCAACTCACCCGGAATGGGATCATGAATGAGAGGAACGCGGCAATTACGGGAAGTAGGCAGCAGGACTGCCCGGTGCCAACACTGTGAGCTGCCACGTGGCCGTGCGGGGCTGCAGGACCGCTGGTTTTGGGGAGTATGTGGCCCTCTTCACCATGCTAGATCTGTTTATCCACACTATCTTCTCCTTCCCCCATCCCAGTATTTCATTTCTATGTGGCTGTTCATAACCACCTCAAGTCCCACCTCAGGGAGGGAAATCTCCACGAGTGACGGGGATCATCTGTTGTCCCCCGACACAGCTTCCTCAGGGTCCTCCTCTCCCACCTAGGAAGCACACAAGAGTCCTGCCCTTTGCTGTTTAGGATTAAAAGTTTACTGAATTCCATTTTCAATAAAAAAACAGTTTTCACCAAAGGCAACAGACCAAAGTTCTTATTGAACTTCTAAGACACAAAGACCTCAAAGAGCTTTGCCCAAAGCCCACGAGATTGGTTTTCAGCCAATGCCATCAACAAAGAAGGGGATACACAGTGTTTCCTTCAGTATTCTGCAATTTGTGTGTGTATTCAACTTTATTTTCCTTCCTTTAGAACAATTCTTTCCCCCAGCCAGGGGAACTGCTGATTTCTCTTGCTGCTTTTCTAATGAGTCTCTTCTGGATTATCTCCATATTCCCAGAGGGTTTGTACCTGCATCTCCTAGGAGAGGAGCTGCTGCCTCTGCGCTCTTCAGGTGGGACAGGACTGTTTGCACAGTTAAAAATGCCTTTGTTTCTCACATTGCCATTGCTTATACCTAATTTGCTGCCCTCTGTTATCACCCAGGCACTCTAAGAACTATTGCTTGCCAAAGGAGAGGTGTTTGCTGTTGTTTTTTCCTAAATGCATTACATTTTGTTCTTCTAAGAGGTATCTCATTATCTGAAGTCCTGCAGAAAGCCAGAAAGAAACCAGTGTCCTGTCTGGGTGCCCTCCTTGTGCTGCAGAGCAGCTCGGGTGCAGGGTATGGACTCTTCCCCCAGGCAGAAGTCGCTGTGCCGGAAGAACAGCCTGACTTGTTAGCAGAAAAATCCCAGCAAAGCTTGGGAAGTGAAATCCTGGAGTTACCAGGGACACTTTACCAGTAGCTTCATCAGACTTGGGATATCACCCCCAGCCTCGCCAGCAGTGCAAGGCAGAATCCTGCTGGCCTCGTTCTTTGCTCAACACCTTCAGTTCAGGGTTGAAATCAATCATTTGGCTTTAGATTCAGTTTTAGTCCTTCCTCGAGATTTCCTGGAAAACCTTAGCCAAGCAGATAGTGCCTACGTGATTTGCTACCCAGAAAAGGAACTGCCACATCTTTCTCATGGGAGAGCATCGCTGCTAGAGTGGACACCTCCCTACCACTCCCACGTGTAGCAGCACCTGGGAGCTGGGGGCACCGAGAAAATAACCTTCTGCAAAATAAAAAAACGCCAACAGTCTGCAAAATATGAATAATATCCAGACTGCAGGCCCTTGCTAAGATCTGCTCCCTGCCGCTAGCGAGGCATCGCAGGCTCTGCAGAGCCAGCGCTGCGCTCAGGACTCCCGGCTCAGAGCTGTTGCTTTTTTCCTTTGGCACCTCGCACCATTATGGTATATTACAGCTGGACTCCAGAGGTATCGTACTGTAAGATCACGCTTTAAGTGTTCCCTGGAGATATACACAGCTTTTCCAATTTTAAAAATGCTAATAAAAGGATTAGCATCATTATTTATTTGGTTGATACTTTCTCCCTGTTGCACACATGTCTGAGCAGTTACACACAAATAGAACAGGATTTTTTCTCTTGTGAGCGAGGCAGCATGAACAATGTTCTCACCCCCTGATCCCACGAGGGATTTAAGCAGGAAATTGCTCATTTATTTGTTGAAGATACAAACTTCAAAATGCTTTCTACTCCCTTAATGCGGTTAGCTGTGCTTTTCTGTTTATTGGCCCAGGATGAGGGAGAGAGAGTGGTGGAATAGGAGGACCTCAAAGGGAGATCACATGGACTAAGAGGGAAGGGTTCATCAGGAAGGTGTGTAATAAGGAAGGCACAGAGGAGGCATTGGGAAGGTTGGGGCTGGAAGAGATTTTGGGACGGGGAGTCGCAAGCTGTTCTGGGCTGGAGCAGAGCACTGGTGTGGGCAGGGCATCCCAATCACAATGCTGTCTCATAAGTGAAAACACATGCAGGTCCCTTGCCCAGCAGGTTGCCCTAAGCTACGTCCTCTGTGACGTGCTGATGTGCAGCAGCTGAGCTGGCTGGCCCCCGCAGGCTGGGAGGTGGATGTCAGCAGTGCTCCTGGGGATCCTTCCTGCTGCGGCTGCGAGGTAAGGGCCTGCTCTGGCCAGGGGGTTAGTTTTTTCTCTCTTTGTCCAGAAAGATGAAGGTGTGAGCAGATCTCTCATTCCTGTTTGTGTAGTCTTATTTGGGGGTTGCAGCTCTCTTGTTGCCCCCTCTTCAGGTATGGGATAATTTTCTGGTCAGGGAGCTGAGTAGAAACTTTTCCCATTAGGACCAAACTTGGTGGAAATGAGGTGGTGGTTTGCCTGTTTTCACCTTTCTTGCAGTATCATGGAAGCGCAGTTGGGTTTGTTAAGTACGGGAGAAAGAAAGAAGTGTTTGGTGGTTTGCAGGAATACTTTAGCTGGTGGCCGGCACAGCCACAAGATCAGGTCAGAAGCAGAAGCATCTGTGTTCTTGCTGTGTGGATTTTTGTCTAAGGGAAGATGTGACTGTTCTGCTGAGGTTCTTGCCTTGGGTGTCCTCCTCAACAGGAAGGAGCAAGAGAAGATGCCAAAATACAGCTCACATGTTTTCCCTGAGCTGCAGTGGCAGGGTGGAAGCACTGTAGGTTTTATTTCCAGCTAAATTAAATACCTTGTGTCTTAGATTGTAAAGCTACGTTGTTTTGCCTTTTGTGTAAATCAGTACTATTGGGTAAAATTGGTGGAGTACTCTTCAGCCACCATGTGGCTCTTGGTTTTCTCCTAATATAACCTCTCTGATGCTGCCTCCAGGTGCTCCTTATAGATCCTGAGAACTTTGCTGTCCTCTGGTAACTACAAGAGGCAGCCTGGGTTAGTGTGCTTTCAAAGAATGGAGCAATAATTCATTGTGAAGATTTTAGAGTTAACTCCAACCTTTGGAATGAATAGCGGGTTGTAAAAGGAAACAACTTGTGGATTTCTGAAATCCATCAAAGCATTTAAAGAATTTCTCAGCGTACCCGGATGATCACAATCAAAATGTAGGGCATATTGAAAACCGCTACAGAACGGAGAGTAGGTGAGGAATCAAATAATCAAGGATTGTTTTAAAGGGTCCTGCACAGACACTGAATTCCTGATGAGCAATGTTTTCAGAAGTACTAGAGCAACCTGAAGCACATAAACCCTGCCAAAGTGTTTATCTTGCATATCACTTGTGGATCTGTCTGACGGCTGTAGCATGGGGGTAGAAGGGACAGCAAGCTTTCTGGGAGTGTACAGAAAAAATCCATTTGAATAGTTTTTACACTTGCATGCATTTTGCCTAAAATTCAGCTACACGGCATGCAAAACTGTGACTTGTGTGTCTCTGAAGGTGGACAAATATCATCCAAAAAATTGAATAATATAACACTCACATGGACAGCCACATTCTTGCAGGAACACTTCTTTTTATTTGGCTGCATACATGGTAAGGTGCTCTGGGTTCCCAGCATGGCCCAGCCCCAGCTCCCACGTTTTGTACCTGCTTAGCGCTTTTGCTGTCACATTTGGTTGAACTTCACCTTCAGCATCAATTTCGATGAGGTCTGACAGCCTTCACAGAAAAAAGATAGCTCCATACCCTCATTTTCTTAACTGATCTCAAATAAGAGATTAGCTCTTGTTAAAAGTGATAATACTTCAACCCTGTTAATTTTGAGAGACCAGAATCATATTACTTAGTTGCTAAAAGCATGGAGCAAATTCTGCCTCGGAACAGTTCTGGATTTTCAGTATGTCTGTATGCAGAACCTTTCCCCTCCTGCCCGTGTCTATGGGGAGCCCATTTCCCCTCCTGCCCACGAACCTGCCCTAACTCTAACCTAGTCCCTTCTTCACAACTTCTACCTGGCTCTGTGCTAGTTTAAATTCTGTGCTAGTTTTCTGTGCCTTCCCAGAACATTCACCATGGCACCAGGATACAAAAATTGAAAAAAATTGGCTACAATGATTTGCATGATCACCTTCCAGCTTGCTTTCTATAACTTTCATTGGGTTACTGTAACCTGTTATGGCTGATTAGAAAAACCATAGTCTTAGTGATCATCAGTGATGGAGCAATCTTGACCGTGACGAATGGGATTTCTGTGATGCACATCTCTCTGAAGGCGGTGGTGTGTTTCTGCAGATCAGAAAAAAAGCTGACGAGAACATGAATCTTTCTGTTGCTCTCCCCCACAGTTAAAAGGAGAGGTACCTCGTACTCTCAGTCATTCCTCTGATAGTATCAAGTCAGCCAACTATAGTAATAACCAAAGAAGTGTCATTTCTCACATGATAAATAGTGATGTTGCATCCTGGAAAGGATGCCCAAGTGGAAACTTGCTGGTAAGATGACCCAGGCTTGCTACCTGTCAAATTCAAGCTCTCTGGCAGGTTGCTCATGGATTTGAGAAATAATCAAAAAGCAGAGTAAAAGCTCAGCCTATACCCGAGGTCATCAAAACTGATGTTCACAGCAAAGCTGACAACTCACTTGTCTTAGAAAATCACTTGTGAGTGTTTTGCATTTTGTTGGAGTCCCCTCAGAGGTTTACAGAAATAAATATAGATGTACTGAAGAGAACAGGTTTGCTTAGGCAGCATCCTAAGCCGCATGGAGCCTTCAACATAAGATGATTCTTTCTGAGGTTTATTGGTTTCTCCTGTGCATATAATGATGGCTGCAATGAAAGGAGAGCACGTGGAAAGTGAGCAGTAATAATCCCAGTGCCTGGGAAAGGAGGTGCAATAAGCAAGGTTAGTCCTAGAAGGTGAGACTTGGCAAGACCAAGATCAAAACTTATCTCTGCAGTGTCAGAAATATTGGGAAACATGAAACCACAGGAAACTCCCTTGGGTTTGCTCTCTTTTATAAATTCTGACCTTTGACTCAGCTGCCCAGATGCTGTTTGGATTTTACATTGGTTTACCTCATAATTGGGTGAAGCTCAGCAGTTTCAGCTGAGTTTCCGGGTTCAATCAAATCATCGTATATATCAACTCAGAAACTTAACATGGATCACCTATTGGGAATCCGCACTGCAGCCCAAAACCCACTAAAAAAATTCTCAGGAGAAGTGTTGAAGTGGCATCTTGTACAGCTGCCCAGAGGAAACTGTTAAATATCTTATGGTACTTCTGACACGGTCCACCTATCACATCCCTTGTCCGTGTGTCTGGCTTTCGGCAGTCCACGTCTCTGCAGTAGTTACTCCCTGCTCCAAACTGCTCTGTAAAGTTCCTTAGCTTGCACTAAGCTTGATCCATTTTTTTCCCCAGCAGTGCAATAATTTACTTTCCTGAGGAAAGGCTACGTGAGTAGCCTTGTGTTTGTGTATAAAACTTAACCTTTCCTTGAACACTTGGTTTTCTGCACTGATGTGTGCTAGTAACACAGCAGGATGTTTACCCAACCAAAAGCCTCCTGCCTCTAATTTTCTATAGCATTCTTCCTCTGTCTCAGTTCTCTCCTGTCGGTGATTTCTGCCTGGCCTCCTTATGGGTGCAGGTTATCTGAAGACTCATGGTAAAGGGAAAATGTGAAAATATGGTAAATTGCCACAGCTTGTGATTTGAGTTTTTGAGGACCATTTGCTGTAGTTCACCGGTAAGCAGTTGCTATTTAAATTGTACTGTTTGTTATTTGGATGTTCCTACAGAAGCCCTTAGTCATCTGTTTTTTAAAAAAATAAATTGAAAAATATCTCTGGGTCAAATATTGCTTTTGCATTTGGACTCTCTTACGGTGATAAAACATTTCAGTATTTGCATTGCTCACTTGCAGCTAATGCTATGCCCCTGGAGGTTCTCTTAGCGGAAAGAACGATTTCTGTACAGGAGCCATATGTGTTGAGAAGATAAGATTTGCAATTGCATATTTAAAAAAACCCCATAGGTCAAATGAACAGCTGGTCTAACTCCTGTTCTCAGTGAGCTTCCTCAAGGCCAGGCTCGGCTCAGAGCGTTTATGGAAGCATGGCACCCGTTATGGCACTGGTGCCTGAACTGTTATTAAATAATTAGTAGGAAATAGCCTAGGTGAGAGACAAGCGGCACAGGAATAGCCTTGGAAGCTTATTTAGCACAGGGAGATTTTTCTGAGTTAACCTTTTCACTGATTTTCTGTGCCTGAAGGAATAGACTTTGCAGCTGGTGCAAGTTTCCCTGAAAGTTTTAGATGAGCTGCTGGCTTTTCTTTTGGACGAGTGCATTGCAAAGTCGCTGTCACTGTTCTCATCCCGAGTTTCCGTGCTTGGAGCCAGGCAGTTTAGGGTTCCCATCCATAACAGGACCCTGGCACCTGCCGTGGGGGCGGTGGAAGTGCTGTGTGCCACCTCGGGAGTGGGACGTGGGGCTGGGGTGGCTGCGGACGCCAGCTCAGCGCAGTGCCCGGGGGGTCCGCAGCATCTCCTGCCTGAGCACAGGGGATGTCGCAGGGCCCGACCTTGGGAAGGTTGAGACAAGATCTGCTCTCCGCATCCAGTATAACTGTGTCTGCCATTTGGATTGCCCTGTCTTAAAATTGCTATTCTGTGTGTCATTGGTCAGAGGGGTTAATAGGCTTAGAGGGGTTTTCTGCATAGTAACTCACTGACTTCTGAGGCACCTGAGCATCTCTGTGAGCTGAGCTCCAGAGCGGCCAGAGATGGCCGAGCTGCCCGTGGACGCACCAGTTAGCACGGCGATTCATAATGAGAAAGCCTTATGAATACTTGAGGCTGTGTGTGGCGATATGAGTTTGGCTGAGGTTTTCCATCCACTTCATGAGTTTGAATTACCCATGAAAAAGAAATGGAAACCAGAGGTCCAGCCCTCTTAGAGGGTGTCTGGAAATCGTGACATCCAAGCTTGCTGGAGGACAGATTTATGTGCTTTCATCATATGCCCCATTTCTCTTGTGCTATTCCTTGGCCAGCTCATTTTCTGAGATCCTTCTGATTTAGGATATAGATTGTGCATTCTCCTCCCAGTCACTCCCCTGCTGACAGTGACATGCTTTTTGAGAGAATACCTGGGAACTCAAATCCATCATGAATTTCAATGAGAGTGACTTGTTTGGAAAATAGTAGCAATAGATTTTGTACATCTGCCTCCTTATGAATGCACATTTTTATGTGTATAAAAAGGCAGCGCTTCTCTGGAGAGGTGTTCTTGTGGGTATCTTGCTCCTCTGTCTGAGCTCCATGATCTGGAACAGGCAGGATGAAATCTTACCACCTTTAAAGTCAATGAGAGTGCTGCTTTTTATTTCTACTATATTTCCACTGGCGTCTCTCCAGGCCAGCATGATAGTAATGTGTTTATGGCACCTTCTCTAAGATCTGTTTCTCTGCTCTTTTCCACGTCCGGACATTAAATGCAGTGATGTTGCTGCTCATTCTCACAGATGAGAAGTGATAGCTGTATATCGATTTATTTATTTTTTATAAACTTAGGAAATCAGTGGTACAGGTTAAATGAACTATGCAGTGGTTGAGGAATGTTAAATACCCCAGGCACTGTATGCAAGTGGTGAATACACTTTCTTGGCAAAGGGTTGGTCAAATTTAGCCTTAATTGCTGGACTAACAAGGTTGGTGTGTACAACCTGGGATCCTTGGTTGGTGCTCTGTGCAGCTACTCTTACCCATAGCTGAGGAGGGATTCCCTCAAGAAGGGTCCTCAGTGTGCTGAAGACCTGCCTAGACAAGCCAATAGGAAATGCTGGAGTAGGACGCTTCTGCAACCTCCTTGTCTGCCGGTGCCTCAAGCCCCTAATCTGGGATGCTTATGTTGCTGTGTTTGGGTGCTCCTTCCAGTCCCAGGTCCCCAGGCGATGGGCCACCGCTCTGCCGCAGCCCGGCTGGCGCTGCAGGAGGAGGCAGAGGTGCTCCTCTTTGTTGCGCTTACTGCTGTGGTCTGGCCTGCAGCCGGGGATGGCAAAGACCAGGGGACAGTCCTTGTGTGGCTGAGGGGGTTCAAACCCACCCCTCCCAGCTCCCGATTAATTCATGTTGGCCCCCTTTTGGGTGATACAGAGACCACTGGTCTCGCTTTTTAATAACGGTAGTGCGCTCCGGTGAAGGTGTGTTGGGATTGCTGGTGTTCACCTCCAGGGCTGGGGGGCTGCGAGGGAGACTCCCGAGGCTGAACGTCTCGGACGGGAGGAAGGTCCTGAGCTGCCCTGCCAGCCTGCAGCTAATGCAGGAGCAACCCACAGGGGATGTAAGGAATTTGCTAGCAAAAGTGTGTTCATTGAGGGCGGTTTTGAGGATAGTCACTCTGAACTGAAGTACCCAAACGTCCAGACACACGGCCCCACCCCACTTTGGGCTCTCAACCCCCTTTTGTCAGTCTAGCCTTCGGTCTAACAAAGGAAGAAGTATGTGTTCAGAGATGACTGCCAGACTCTGTGGTTATCCCTCGTGCTGATTTGAGAAATAAAGTATGTTATGGAGAACTTCTCCCTTAATTCATTTTCTGTTAATGGGTAAAAAGAGCTGGCACAGCTTGAAAAGTGCAGCGCATGTAGTTTGGGAAAGTCTCTAGTCACAGTGGGAAGAGTTAAACTGCACTTAGTTAGTCTTGTTAATCTGATTTATTATAAGCAAAGACACTCCAAGCAAAACAGCAACCCCTTAGATTTTTGCAAGAGATCTGACAACTGTTTTGCCGAGGCATCTGATAACATTTAAGAATATTAAAAAAGCGTATATAATTGCCTCCTAGGAGAGAGATTTGTGCAGTGCAAGACAAGAGAGTAGAAAGTGGCGGTTTTGATGAATAACAGTAAAGCAAAGCTGAACTCTTAGAAAGAGTATTATGAAAGTGTGATGTCTAAAGAAAATTTTCGCACTGGCAAAACTTTACACAAATGTTTAGGGAGTAAATCACTTGTTTTCCAAACTCAGAGAGAGCATTTATTCAGCACGATACAGACTTGTCCCTTTCTTGAGTAGCAAATATTGGACCTCACACACACACACACCCCGCCCCCCCGTTTTTGTGTCTTAGAATTCAATGGACAGGTAAGCAGATCAGATTGTGATATTAAAGGTAGGAGAGAGGAGTTGGACACTGGAAACGTGTTTTGGTTTTTTTTTTTTTAAGTCTGTTTGGTCCTGAAATTTGGCAGGAATTTAATTTGACATTAAATAATATTGTGATCAGGATATTAAAAAAAGTAAATGTATATATCCTGGAAGGATAACACATAGGAAATTTGTCTGGGATGGAAAGAAACGTAGACTTACTGTGCGAGCATCAGTGGAATCAGCTGCTGTGCTCTGGCCTGCTGCAGTCTCATTCTGGGGCACGGAGCAGTGCTGGGGGTGAAAGGATTTAGAAATTCCGCACGGTCTGTCCCAGCAGAGCCAAACCCTGTGAGTCATTAAGCCATTAACGTTGAGCACTTTTGTCCCCACGTCTCACACTATTCTGGCTCTTTTCATGCTTTTTTTTCCCCCCCTTCTTTCTGCCTGACGGCAAGGATGTCCTGGCCTCCCTGCCTGGCTGGGCCAGGGCAGCTGTGCAGGCAGCTTCCCGCACACCAGCACGGCGAGCCCTGCTGCCCACGTCCCCTCTCTTAGCAGGCGGGAGAATTCATTACGGAGGTCTGGGTTGCCTTTATTTTACATGCTGTACTAGCGCGTGCGAAGGGCGACCACGGGGAAGAGCAGACCTTCCCTCCCCATCTCTCTGTTTCTGGAGACACGCATGAGGATTCGGCGGTGAGGCTGAGGCTGGCAGGAGGTGGCAAGGAAGTCAGAGATGGCTGCTGGAAACCATCTGCTACCTCAGCCCATGGGGAAGTTTTGCAAAAGGCCAGTGTTGCATCTGTAAGGCCCTGCTGGCCTTGGAAATGTGTCTGGAGAAGTGCAACCATACACTACGTGTCTAGTTACTTGTTTTTCTTGTCCAGAGAAAACCAGTTTTAGGATTGTAGAACAGTTTGGGTTGGAAGTGACCTTTAA
>NW_010545982.1:0-325 GCF_000687285.1 Phaethon lepturus
GAATACACGCTTTGGGACCCAAAAACCAGCGTTTTCTCCCCCGAAACACCCCCCGCCGGATAAAAACCGCGGGTGCGCGTAACCTTCGGCCTCGCCGCCTCTTCCCCCGCAGATCTGGCAGTTCGGCGAGTGGCTGGTCGTCCACTCCGCCGAGGGCACCGAGTTCTGGAGCGCCTTGCTGGAGAAAGCCTACGCCAAGTCCGTCCTCGCCCGCTCCCCTCCTCTTCCTCCTCCTCCTTTTGGGGCGAAAACCCCCCCGAAACGCCAAAACGACGCCCGCCAGCTCGTCCTTGGCGCCCGACCAGGGTGAACGGCTGCTACGAGG
>NW_010545983.1:0-355 GCF_000687285.1 Phaethon lepturus
TTCCATTCCAACATTCCAGTCACAGGAGCCACCCTACCAGTATCTAACTCTTCTTGTTTATTTCCCATGCTATGTATGTTTGCATAGAGGTATTTAATGTAGGCCACCAATGAAGCTGACTTACTGGCTGGAATGACCGAAATTCCTTTGTGATGTTCTTCAGGTGCTGTCCTGCTGACCTGTGATCCTTCTAAAGGCTCTGGGCATCTATTGCTGGCATTGGCATCAAACTGGTAGGAGTGAGATGTATTGAGGTTCTCCTCCCCTGGTAACTTTAGTTTAAAGACCTCTTCACCAGCTTGACAAGCCTATGACCAAAGATTCTCTTGCCTTGCTCTAAAAGATGGACATCATC
>NW_010545983.1:423-712 GCF_000687285.1 Phaethon lepturus
TTGTTGGTTCGCCAGATTCGACTGGCACTTTCAAATCCCTTCTCTTAGATTGAGAGGATTGATGAAAAAACTGCCTGTGTTCCAGAGTTCATTACTACCACTCCCAGGGCTCTGTAATCCTTCTTGATACCCCACAGACTGCTCCTGGCTTTATTGCTGGTGCCCACATGAAACAGCAGCAGCGGATAATAGTCAGTGGACTGCTCAAGTCTTCTGGTGACCTCCCTGATGTGAGCCCCTGGTAGGCAGCCCACCTCCCTAGAGAGTGCATCAGGTCGGCAAATGGGTG
>NW_010545984.1:0-1302 GCF_000687285.1 Phaethon lepturus
GCAAAATTGCCAGTCTGGCCCAAGCGGAACAATTGTCGACTTGTAGCTGGGAGAAACGGTCCTGCACACCCCCAAACCGCGGCCGGCCCGCCCTGCCTGCACGGCTCCCTGCCGGCTCTCGGCTGCCGTTCCCCGCTGCTAGTCTTGAAAGCACGCGCGTGTCGTGTTCGCCACAGTGAAACCCCGTTGCTCCCTTCCCAGCAGCAGTAACACACACTAAAACCCACCCATGCGGTGGTCCCTGCTTGCCAGGACGCCCGGGAGCGCGGAGGGGCCGTCTCGGTGGCACTGCTGGGTGAATTGCTGTGCTGCAGGGAGCCTGGCCCATGGCTCCTTTGCTGTTTTCAGATACTTTTCACTCATGTTCCTTGGCGAGCAGGTCTCTGCTGATGTCTCTGCAATCTCCACTGCCCACACGCGCTTTCCCCACCGGTAGTTTCTGCTCGCCAGGTAGCTGTGTGCCGCCCCGCGGTGGTGGTGATCCCTTCTTGCTGGTTTTAAGGAGTCAGCAGAATTACTGTTGTATAGACCATCTCCCAGTCTCAACACACTGATTTGAATAAATTAGTTGATACGGACTGTCATGGTAGCTTAGTTGAAATATTTATTCAGTCGAATTGGACGGTAATATTCACACAGATTGATACTGGCTCAAGAACCATATGAAATAGGTAAATAGGAAAGATCGCTTGTTTCCTTTCGGCCACTTCGTAATTTAAAAAAACCCCAAGATTTCTCACAGTTCTAAAGACAGAACCTTAGACACCACTGCTGGAAGAAAAGGTGCAGCGCTTCAGGGTGCCACTTTGCAAAGGTGGGCTCACGCTGCGCACAAGATGGGATGAGTTTCCATGTGCCGCGCCTTTGCTTCTGCCCGGCGCAGGCCCCTGCTTAACCCAGAGCGGCAAGGAGGGGGCTGTCGCCCCGGGGAGGGGGAGCCTCCTGGCTTGGATCCAGGCCTTCTCTTCCAGGTAGGTTTGCTGGAGCGTTTTGCAGCTCATGCGCCAAGGTCAGCTGCAGCGGCGGTCACTGCCACGTACGTGTCTGTGAGTGCCTGGACCCCCGTCCCGGCACGCCGGTGCGGCAGGACCGCCTGCGGCTGCATCGGTCGCCAGCTCTCCTGCTCCCTGGGTCAGAGTCTCGTGACCTTTGGGACCGATCCGTAACCTTGTGCCATTGCCCGGCCTGCACGGGTCATTTTCTCTCCCCCGGCGCCTTTGCTCTTGGTTCACAGCGCGGCGCCGCGTTACAGCACGGCGCAGGGAGCAGCGCGGCTCCCGGCGGGGCCCCCGTCTCCCCCCG
>NW_010545984.1:1333-9776 GCF_000687285.1 Phaethon lepturus
CCCGGGGCCCCCCGGCCCAGCCGATGGGAGGTGAGCTGATCTGCAGGGCCACAGGGAAGTTCTGTGGTGCTCACGATGGCAAGCAAAGCGCCGCCGCCACGTGCCCCTCGTGCTGCCTGGCGTGTCACCGCAACGTTTTCTGGGTGCTCTGTGTTTGTAGTGTGGCAGAAAAGCCTGGTGGTGGCTGGGGCTTCTGGGTACCGTAATGTGAATATTTAATAGTAATTCAGTTGTTCGTAATCGCTGCGGGCTGGCAGGTATGACACAGCATTAGAAAAACAAATTATTTGACCATTTTCAGGGCCACATTTCTGAAAGGCAGCAATAAAGGCCTGGGTACAAAAGTGTGCTTGCAAATCTCTGTGTATTTACTTCTGTCTGTCGTGCCATCACGCTATTTATCACATACAGAGTTGAAAAAATACTGTAGAGCAACAGGCAATATACAGGCCTGTTAGTATGGCTACAACATCTTATTAGAACGAATGGTACCTTCAGGGAATAAGGAATGTAAACAGACAGCATTTCAGAAAGAAACATTCAACCATGTATTATTAAGACGCGAGGTAACGAACGGGCAGCGCTGCAGCAGTGCTGTACGCCCCGGTGCCCTTCCCGGGAGCCCTGAGCGGGGCTCTCGCCACTTCTGCGTCCCCGCAGTCTCTCGGTGGAGTTACCTTCTCAGGGTTAGTCTTGTTGTATTAACACAACTTGTGTGTTTCTGCGGGATAGCAGAAAAGAGAGAGCTTTCTGTCTGCCGGAGAGGCTGAGACCGAAGCTTTGTGCGCCGTCATCCTGGGCTCTGGAGCTGCTGCTAATGGAACTGTGCAGGTAGGTCTGGACCGTAGGGCCTGGCCTGGCCCATCACCCGTGGCGAAGGCTGCGTGAGCACGAAAACAGATCAAACAGTCCGCTCCAGTCTCAGGATTTGGGGAGGAAGACCGCAGCCACCCTAAGGGCGTTGCTCCGCGAGACCCCTGCAGCTGCCGTTGTGGGCATTGGCGGCCGCAGGGCTGCGCAGGCACGGCGGGCAGGTCGGTCTAGTCCAAGGGCTTGTGATGCTGAGTAATTGCTCCAGGCAGACGTGAGGGGAGGTTTGTGGAGGGAGGCACCACCAAAGATGGAATTTTAGTTTCCGTCGGGCTGTGAAAACACAGTTCCCTGGTCCCGCTGACAACTTTTTCCCAGGCCGGCTGCTGAACTTAGGAGGGACTTTTTTCAGTAGGCTGGGGGCGGGGAGGGTGCTGGTTTTTAAATCAATGGAGATAGCAGAAACCCCACTGTAAATTTCTAGGGCAAGTGGCAAGCTGGTTTACGGAATGCAGGGAGATGAGAACCTCTGGCTTACGGAAAGCAGCATGAATTAATAATCATTTAATTGGCTTCTCCATTATGTTGCTGGGTTGGGAGATGGAAGTTTAGATGAAGGGGTTGTCAGTGGTACTTTAGCTAAAAGAAGCTGATGGCTGGGAGGAGGGGTGGCGACTCCGCTCCCACCAGGATGGAGAGCGGGCAGCTTTGGGGGCCCTTGCCTGTTTTGCCTCTGGGCCTAGCAAAGGAGAGGAACCCCACTTCCAAGGAAGCATCCCATCTCACCTCTGAAATCACACCTGGGAGGATTTCTCCTCTGGAAAGCAGAAGCTGCCAAGGAAGAGCGAGAAGGCAAGTAGGTCTCTGGGAAGTGCTGTAGCGGGCCAGCGCGCCGGCAGCAGCGCCGTCCCGTTGCACTTGACTTTCGGGTACATGTGTTGAGAAATGCAGATTTTTCTCTAAGGTCAGCAAACCTGAACTAAATCCATTTAAGGAGTCAAAGTAATAAAAATACTAATTGGTGTATAGTCATACATCATCCTTAAACCAATATTCCTTTTTCTTTCCTGCAAGGCCTGGACCTCTAAGCGTGATCCTGGTCGTGGTTAGGGCACAAGCGTTGTGCTCCACCTTCTCTGGTGCCGAGCTGCCGGTCAGGGCCAAAGCCCTTTTGATGTTTTTGGCCGAGGACATTTTGTCCCGTCCGCTCCACGCAGACATGAAGGTCCTGCGCAGCTGCTGGAGAGCTCTGCAGGCAGGCGCCGAGCTGCGTGTCCTCATTTCTCCAGGCAGAAGAGAGTTCTTAATTCCTCTGATCTGTGATGTGGACTGAATGTGTCACTTTCTGTATTTGGCTGTTTATCAACAATAAACTTCAGTCTCAGTGTTAAAATTCCCACTTGAGCTGTCAACTCAAAAAATACTACTTAGAACAAATATTCAGTATGCATTTTTTAGAACTCTGCAACAAACCGGTTATTCTGGGGTCTGGACAACCATTAATAGTTCTGGTTTTGAAGGGTTTGCACTGGATCAAGTGCATTTAGTAAAATTGGGCACTTTGGAGATGGTAAGTAAAATTTTAATTACCTTTTACTTTTTCCTAATTCTAAGCAGGCTGCTTCCCAGTAGAAAGGAAATAAGGAAATGCCCTGTCATGACTGCGGAGGTTACAGCTAGTGTTCAGCAGCTACGGGGTAGTTGGCCGTTGGGTTGCTGAATTTAGTCACGTTGGTGAGCCGCTAGAAGCACTGCACAGTGAAGTCGGTGGCAGGGGGTGCGGACCAGGGCCTCCCCGAGCTCCTCGTGCCTCACGGTGCCAGCGCAGATCCCACCGCCGGTGGGGACACCAGGGGTTTCCTAAGCGTCCAGAGCTCACCTGGGTTTATTAATGCAATTCTGAAGGTATTTCATGGTTCTCTCTCTGTTGCCAAAACTGAAAGCATTGTCATCCTTTATTTGGAAACGTGACCCATATGCACGAGCAGAGGTTTCTGCAGTTTCCCTTTTCCGCCCTCGCGTCCCCTGCCCCTCTTGCAGGCTGGTGGTGCCAGCACGGCTTGTGGCAGCGCTTGTCGGTAGTTCTGCGGAGCAGATGACACCCAAAGGTTTGAAGCAGCAGTGGACAGATGCAGAGCCTGGAGCGACCTTGCTCGGACCACATAGGAGACACAGCCACTGCCCGGGGCAGAGACATCTAACGGGACCCGAAGTCATGGCTGGCGTTGCCGCCTTAGCCCAGCGCAGGCTGCAGCAGAGCTCGCATGGCTGCGAGACCATGCTGGCAGACCTGGGGTCTCCGGACGTTGGTCCTGATGCCTGACTGCCTGATTGGGGCTGATGCTTCAATGTCTGAGATCACACCGAGGAGTGGATGATGTCAACAGCAATTAGCCTCCTTATCGGGGCCACTCACATCACACAAGGCTCGGGCAGGGCATGTTAAGGCAGCCCGCCGCCGTGCTGGCTCTCAGCGGTGGTCTCTGCCTCCCCAAACCCACCGGGAGGGACCGCTTTCCTTGCCAGAGGAGGGGCGCAGGCGGGTCCAGCATGGTGCCGTGTTTCTCATGCTCCAAGCACGTTTTATCAGTAGGAGTAAGGGAGACCAGCCTTGGTCCTGTAGTTATCAATGGCTTCCCAGCTCTGAACCCCAGGGAGAGTCTTGGGGTCAGCCAGCGGATCGACCCGAGAAGCAGCCCGTCGTTCCACGCAGGGGCAAAGCCCTATCACCACAGCCTCGTTTTACACAAAGCAGCTCTAGATTTGGACATTTTAATGGAGTTGGCAGCACAGTGGGGTCCTGTGGGTTTTGGGTTCAGATACAGCCTGGACCTTAGTCCGTGCATGGAGGCCGTGTAACCAGCCAGGGCTGAAGTGCCAGGCGTGCGGCCGGGCAGCACTGCGGGGAAGGGCATCGCCTCTCGGCAGGCTTTGGCGTGGCCAAGTCTACCAGGAGAAGTTTAGTAGCACCAGAGCTCTCCCGACGCCTGGGGATCGCGGCGTTGCCATCCGCCGGCGTTGCCATCCGCCGGCGTTGCCATCCGCCGGCGTTGCCAGCTCTCCTCCCCTGGCAGTTACTCTGCCTCTCTTCGGCCGAGCGCTTAGAGGTGGGGTCCGGCAGGGAAGGCGGTTAGAAACGGGGGTTGTATTTCTCTCTCTGATGCGGTACCTTTCGAAATACCGCTTCTGTCAGTGGATGGAAGGATCTTTGAGAAGGAAGCAGCTTACCTGGGTCTTACTTTGACGGCGTCTTCTGAAACAAGGAGCAGATACCAGCGGGTTCACAAAGAGAATGAGAGACAAGGGGAAAACTATGGGGGGACCGGTCTAAGAACGCTACAGTGCCTTGTTAATCGGCAGCCAATCCATCATATTAAATATCCAGCTGTCATATATTACCTTTCAAGTGAAAATGAATAACTCCCATTAAGGGCGAAATGGGTTTGAAGTCGATTCGAGACAGATTAAAGTACTGTTATGAATGTGTGTTCGGGGAGGAGGAGACGGGGGCTGTGTATAATATACTTGTCCTTACAGTTTTTAAATAATAGATGTCCCACAAATTTATGTACTGCAGGCTGCCGGGGCTCGGGGGAGGGGCAGAGGTCGGGGATGTGCCGCCCGGCGTGCCTGGCCCTGCAGAGCGTTCTGCTGTTGGCTTCTGGGCTCCTTTGCCTCCTTCTGCTTCGCTGAAAGAAAACCGCCTTTCCTCAGCTTGTTACGGCACGAGGTCGTCCGGTCCCGGCCCAGCACTGGCTGTAGGCCGGGCTGCCCCGGGGGTTCTGGTGGGACCGCTTGCTGGGAAGTGCCCTCAGGTGCTTTCCCCGAGGCGCGCGGGCTGGGCTGGCCGGCGCCGTCCCGGCAGCGTGCTGCTGCTTCCAGCACAGCGTGCAGGTCACTCGGTTGAGGCCACAGCCTCCACAGTCTCCACGGCAAACGTTCCAGAGTGTTGGTCTGCGGAATAGCCTCGGAGCTAGGAGCGCGAGCCCTGCTTTGTCGAGGCAGTCCGATGCTCATGGAGGTGACATGTCGCGCGGGCTGGGCTGGCCGGCGCCGTCCCGGCAGCGTGCTGCTGCTTCCAGCACAGCGTGCAGGTCACTCGGTTGAGGCCACAGCCTCCACAGTCTCCACGGCAAACGTTCCAGAGTGTTGGTCTGCGGAATAGCCTCGGAGCTAGGAGCGCGAGCCCTGCTTTGTCGAGGCAGTCCGATGCTCATGGAGGTGACATGTTGGCCTTCGCGCCTGCCCAAGCGTTTGTGTGTCCCACGTAAGCACAGGACAAGACTCTCCTGCACCTAACAGGTTGTAAGCAGCCCACAGAAATAGCTGAGATTTCTCTGCTTCTAGTTACAAATGGCACAGTTCCCTTACTACGGAAGATAGTAAAAAATGAACTTTTTTTGGCCAGGCGTGCTTTGTAGGACACAAGTTAGCCCACAAACTCATCCTCCTCTGACACCTTGGTGTGTGTTTCAAGAAACAGCAGCAGAGTAAATGGAAATACTGTCTTTGTCCAACTTAAGCCTCTTTGGGGATGTCCTGACACAAATCTCTTTTTGTTGCAGCACCAGCCAGCCAGGCAGAGAAGGAGCTGACAGAGCCTCCGGCATCCTCTAAACGAATATCGTTCCCCAGCAGCTCAGAGTCACCTCTCCCCTTTAAATGGTCAAAAACTTCAGAGGAGACCAAATCGGAGCAGGTAAGGAAGAAGAACCCAGCTTTTTGTGCATCTCAAGCAGGTGATTTGTTTCATATGTGCCAAAAGCAAAGAATAAAATAGAAGGAGGAGGAAAGGCGCTAACTGGTGGTAGGAGAAGGTGTCCAATTATTAAAGTCCAGTTGTAAGGAAAGAGGAAAGCAGCGGCTGTAACAATTGCATGATTCGTTTCTCGTGCTCTGCAGATGTACCAGTGTCCATACTGCAAGTATAGTAACACAGACGTGAATCGACTGCGAGTGCACGCCATGACCCAGCACTCGGTGCAGCCCATGCTCCGCTGCCCACTCTGCCAGGACATGCTGAACAACAAGATCCATTTGCAGCTGCACCTCACCCATCTGCACAGTGTGTCGCCTGACTGTGTCGAGAAGCTCATCATGACGGTAAGCAGCTGCGTAGACAAGCACATCTGCTGTCTTCCTAGCAAAGATGAAGAGTAAAGGGATGGCCTGACCTGCACGGGCTAATTTTGCTGTAGTGGGCAGCTCCGTCATCTGTCAGGGCTCTGTCATTTAGGTTTTTCCCATCTCTGCATGTTTTGTCTGCAGAGACTACCTTATCCGTGCTTGAGCACTGTGGAAACCGGCAACGTTGCAGGGCTGAGTAACTTCCCTGTGGAGGCATTGGAATAAATACGATTCCCTTTAACGACTGAGGTCTTTGCATGGGATTGCGTTTTGCACAGAAGCTTCTGGGCGATGCAGTAGCTGTGCTGTGCTGCTCCCGTTGCAGAGAGAAAGTACTTGTGTGTTGATGAGCACTTCCCAAGAAGGACAGCCAGGGTGATTAAGGTAACATTACAGGAAATTAGATACCAGCTTTCTGCTTAAAATATGATTTTATGAACCAATAGCATAACTTCCCTTGGCAGTCTCATCTCATGGAGAGGAGACAGTCCTATTGTTCTGCCCGTGTTCTGTGCTTCATTCACTTAATGAGGATCATTGTTGTGGTTGTATGAGATAAGTTGGATCTGTTACTTCTGTGAGGAGATGCTCCATCCAAAATTACAATGCTTTTGTGGCGTAACAAGTCCTTTTCTTCGGGGTAACCTGAACAAGCAAGGGATACGCTGCTGTTGGCCCAACGGAGGTGGAACCTTACAGGACTGTTGAATACTAGAGCTACTGTGTCAAGCGCTGTTTCTAAGATGTTTTGAAATGCCTGGTTTTAAATCAAAATTTAAGCATAGGCCGTTAAAATCTCTGAAGTAGGAAGTTTGCTACTGAAGTGTGCAGCGGAAGTTCACTAGATAAAGTCAACTGTCTTCACGTAGAGCTCAAAACTTGTAACAACTCCGCTTCTCAAGCTGTTTGTCAAACGACATTGTGCCTGTGTATGGGTTGTGATTGCTATTGCGATATTCTGATGGGGAGCAGAAACTTCAGACGACAGACTGTGGTTCAGCACACATGTGTTTGCACCAGGCTCTTGCTCTGCCCTGCATCCTTGTTTTAGCACGTAGCACGGGAATCCTCCTCCAACACCGTCTCCAAGGAATCAAAATTCATCTAACTTGAAGATGAAGAGCTAGTGCTTGGTGAGAAATAGTAAATTAACAGTGCAAGTTCTGGTTGGTGAGACCTGGGTTTGTGCTCTGGCTTGCTTTACCTCAGAGCCGCAGACCCAGAGTCTCTGCCGCTGGCATACGCGTGGTCGTGTGCAGCTGCTGGACCTCTTCTGCAGGACTTGTACGTGCTGTCGCGGTGCACAAATGCTCACAAAGGCTTACCCCACTTGCCAGCGCTCAGGCACTCGCTTCAGTAAATAACATTTTGAGTCCCAGAATGTTTCTTTCATGAATTCCCTTTTCATAGGTTTCACGTGAGTGCACCTTTCCATTTGCTGGTGTCAGTTTAAGATACAGGTAGAATTAATAAGGCACATTTTCAAAAAGACCCTTCTAAGTTCACAAATGGGATGTGTTGTCAAATTTCTACACTGTTAATTCTTTGGTATAATCTTCAAGGCAAGGTTGTGTCTGCATTTAAGAACTTGTCGCCAAGTATGTAAAATGTTTATTTTGATTCCTGTCAGTTCTTTCTCTTTGTGATTTTTTTTATTGCACCCCATTTCTGCTTGTTTTCTCCCTTTGCCAATTACTGACAACAGAGGCGAATAGTATCGTGTTCGTCGTAATACTCATGTTCCTTGTCAACTCCCATCCTGTGACAGCATCTGAGCAAGCACAAGCAGCGTTGCCCAGCTCTTCTCTTCTCTTGTCTTCTCTATCACCCTTCCAGTCCTCTTGTGGCTACTTCTCAAATGCCTTTATGCTTTTTTATCTTCCCCCTTGGCTTTACCAGCTACATGTCCTCTCATTTTTCTGCCCTCTTTCTTGGCCCCGGCAGGCTCCGCAGGAGCCGACAGCGCGTCCTGCACCCCAGCAGGCTGCGAAGGCTCGCGGCGGCTGCCCGACCACCCATGAGAACCACATCTGCCCCAAGCAGGCACCGCACTGTAAGACCCACGAAAAATCCAGCCAGGCTGACAGGTCCCGGCACGCTCTGAATAACAACATACAGGAAGGTAGGGAGAAAGAGCACCAGCAGTTCACTGACCCTGCGAAGCCGGCCGTGCCCGCCGGCTCTCACGGGGCGTAGCTCTGCTCTGCCGACCGCTGGTGCGCCTGGGTCAAGGAGCTGTCCCGTCACAAAGACCTCCGTCTCTGCGACCTGCATCCATTTTGACTGATGGTGCTTAAGTGTGTAAATACCTTCTGAGGACTTGAACAAACCTTGTTAGCTAACTAAATTGATGGAAGACTTTTCGACCTTACAGGAGCAGCGAGCCCCTTCCTTACGCCAGCACGCGTAACCGGTTTGCTAAGGGTTCTGTTACGCTGACGTGAAACGGCTCGTTCCTGAGCCGGGCTGTCAGCAGAACGTCCAGTCTGGAACGGGTGCGGCCGGG
>NW_010545984.1:10005-10217 GCF_000687285.1 Phaethon lepturus
TCCTCTCGCCACTCTGGTTTTTGCGCCTTGCCATCGCCGCTGTTCCCTTTGGCACCCAGGGATAGGGCTGGCGAGGAAGATTGCCTCTCCTGCTTCGAGTCAAATGGCGTGCGGGTCAAGAAGGTTCTTTGTTGCACTAAATGACAAATATTTTGAGAAATCGGCATGGCCTGTGCAGAATGTGGCAGCGTCAAAGGTTGCTAATTTTGCTC
>NW_010545984.1:10345-10628 GCF_000687285.1 Phaethon lepturus
AGCTGAGATTCCCGTCTCAGTCTGACGCGTGAATCGGGTCTTGGTGCCACCGCAAGGGAATTGCAGTCCAGTAAATGGGAGCCAGGTCCCTTTCGACACAGCGTCTTTGCGCTCGGCGTTTGGAAGAGGCTCCAGTTAATAATACCTTATCAGACGCCTTTCAGGAACCTGCAGTGTCTAATATGTCTGTTGCCATGGTAACGGCTGCTTGCTTGTGCTCTGCATCTCGGAGCTGGCTGTTCGTGCCCGGTCCTTTCCATATCCGCGCGCAGCCGGGCTGCCC
>NW_010545985.1:0-407 GCF_000687285.1 Phaethon lepturus
CCTCCAAACCAGCCGGCGCCGAAACGCCCGTCTCGCCCGCCCCGAACACCTCGCCGGCCGGGTGGGCACCCTGTCCCTGTTCCGCACGCCCCGTATCGCGTGCGAGCCTCCTTTAGGGTAATTCGAAAGCCAGCTACACCCCCCGCTGCAGCTACGGACACAGACAGCCCTCGGCTCGCCCGGCGTAGCTGCATCCTCAGGGCTGCGGCACAGCACGGGGGAGGACCGTGCACCAGCGCACCCACGTCCCGACGGAGCTCCGGCACTAGTTTGCGATCAGGAACGAGCCCTGGGCATCCGGTTTCCTTGACGGCTTCGCGAAGCCTCGTTCAGCTCTTCCTTCCGCGGGTTTTAACGGAGCCGTCAGCCCACGCTGCCGCGCGACGCGGGGGGGCTCCCCCACGCGC
>NW_010545985.1:479-1139 GCF_000687285.1 Phaethon lepturus
CAGACAGCGGAGCTCAGCATTTCGGATACCAAGTGCCAGCAGCCTTTGAAGCGAAGCCCTTCAAAGTCAGACACATACCAAGTCCACTGAGGGTTTCTTACACAAACAAATTCAGCATGGCAAGAGCAAAACTAATTTGCAAAGATCTTTAATGTTAGAAGTCTCAAATGACCGACCCTTTCAAGCACAGCTGAATTCAATCCGTCTCCAAAGGTCCATATTGATGATTCAACATGGAAAAGACCATTGATACTTCAAAATATGTGGCTGTAATTACCTGGGAATAAAAAAAATACTCTAATTCTCTTGTTTCAGCAGCGAAGCAGCTGCCCAGAGCACTCCTGTTCTAGAACTAGTGATGTGCGAGTGACTTTTTTTTTTTTTTAAACGTACTTTTGCTGACATTTCCCTTTCATTAAAATAGCTCAACAATGGGGGGAAGAGCAACTCACCACGCACATAGGATCTTTACCTTACTTTGTACTGGCAAAGGAATTTCCTTGCTCTCCTCCGGGGTGGAAGTTTCCACAGCGACACGCGAGTGGCTTTAGCAGAGCATCCCGCGGCACCCCAGAAACCGGTTCTCTCCCTTTTTCCAGGAGACAGCCGTAAATCTCTCGAGGCCGGTTATAAACCAGCTGGGCTACGAGGAGACAGACG
>NW_010545986.1:0-1060 GCF_000687285.1 Phaethon lepturus
GGTCGATCACCTCTCAGGGAGTACGCTGACAGAAAACCAGTGACAGTTGCAGGGACAGGGCTCTGGCAACGAGTATTGTCCCTCCTTTTAATTGTGAGCTCTTTTCTTTGAAGCGAAGAATGCCCACAGATGAAATTATATCAGCTAAAATTTAGTGCATCCCACACTGAAGATATCCAGGATGGGTAGGCCATCTGGAACGAGTCTTTTCATCTGTTTTATTGAACAACTGTTACAGATTTGGAGCCCCCCCGTGGTTTTCCACAATCTCAAAAAGCTCATCCAGCCAATACCTGTTCAGCATCAGGGCACTTCTGCTACCCCCCCACCCCTCTGCCCCCCCCTCCCAATGTAAAGAAAAATCAGTGCTCGCCATTGCTGAGTGAGCAAAGAAGGGCTTCATTTTTAGGGTGGGACAGCTGTAGTGGTGCCTGGAGTCCCTGGTAATGAGGTTGTGAGGGCAGTGGTTATAGCTCTATACCATGTAAGAGCGGAGGAAGAGGCTGCAGCTCAGCACCCACTAACGAGCTTCATGGCTGTAAAGCCAGCCCCACGTGACACCCGTTCCCGCTCACGGCGGCGTCTCATCCCTGCCCGCCCCTGCTGCAGACCAGGCAGCACCCCTGGGGGATGAGGAAAGCGAGCCCAGGGCTTGTGGTTGCACAGTGGAGAAAGCTGGGGCAAGTCTGCCCTTGGGGACAGGGGCAAAACAAGGCAAAGCAGGCTGAAGCCCCCATCTGAAAGCATTTGCTGTGGTGGCCCGTCTGGCTAGCCTACCCCCCCAGCACACAGCGTGGCTGGAGCCGGTGCCGACTGCAGCTGTTGTCAGCAGCTCATGCCCCTCCAGGAACACCTGATGCTTCTCTAGTCAAGGAGCACATGCTAAGAAGAAAGAAAAGCCTTTTGGGCCATCCTTGCAGAGATCCTATAGCACCCGAGCACACATGGCCTGAAGCAGGTTCAGCATCGCGCAGGACAGAGCTGGTACCCGGCCACTCTGGTTCCATCCCATCCCCAGGCAGAGCAGGCTGTTGTGGCTGCTCCCATGGGCAGCTGGCCC
>NW_010545986.1:1077-1968 GCF_000687285.1 Phaethon lepturus
ACCCACCATCGCCAACGCTCCCACATCCCCGTTGCCAGCAGGCAGTCACGCTACGTGCTCCCAGATGCGGCATTGACCCAGAGCGCATCGCCTAGAGCCTCCAGTCATGGGGAGGTACGGAGCCAACAAGCCCTTTGCAGTGGAGATGTTGTGGGGTTGTCCTCCCCTTGGCAGGGAAAGCAAGGCTGGAAAAGCCAGAAGAAGAGCACAGGAATTTATTTGTCCCTCATATTCCACCAGGCTATTTGTCCCCTGCCCTCTTTGCTAGACTTGGCTATCTTATGGAGCAAAGGCCCAGCTAGTAAAAAAAAAAAATCAAATGTGGGGGAGGAAGGAGGCACGACACAACCCCTGGGCTGCAAAGCTCTGCTCTCCCCACTCTTTCTGCCTTGCAGGGCCGGCCCCATCCCCTCCCAGGAGGGCCCAGACTCTTCATTTAACTCACAACGCACCTGCGGCAGCTCAGCTTGCAGAAGTCCCCACCTCTACAGAAACCTCTACCTCTTTTTTTTTTTTTTTTAATTTCATTTTTTTAGAGAGGCCTTTGAAGATGCTTGTTGCCATGGAAACATGCTTTAAAGACTGCCTTTTCCCTTCCCTTCCCTTCATCTTGAGAGCTTCTGTTGCCATAACAGCCGCATCCGACTCCTCCCTTCTCCCCGCCGGCTGCCCTGCTACAGGATGCAGCGGGGTGAGACACCCCAACCCAGGAGCGGGTCTCTGGGGCAGGTAAAGCTGCCCTGGCACACAGCCCTCTTCCTGCCCCACGGTACCATCAGCTCAGGCGTCTGTCTTTGTGGTCCCTCAACGCCCTGCGGTCAGGGGCAGAGGAGGTGCCTGCACGCGCGCAGGTGGTTGGTGTCCCTCCTGGGTCCTCCCCCGTGGCACACC
>NW_010545986.1:2319-4791 GCF_000687285.1 Phaethon lepturus
AGGGGAGCCGCGGCATCCCTGCTCTAGCCGCTTGGCTGGGTGGCCTCAGGCGGGATCTGGGGTCACAGGGAGGAGGCTGTGAGGTGACAGAAAGCAGGACCTGGACCACATCTAGTTGTGCTGTGCTCCTCCATCCCACTGCGCCTTCAGCCAGACAGGTCTGCGGCCACCCCCCAGCTCCGGGGGGCCAAATTTTTGCCTTGGCAGCCCTGGACCCCCCCCTCAGCTCCACTGACATCCCTCGCTCCTGGCCTGCATCGCCCTCCTCTTCTCCCACTCTCACGTGTTGCCTGAGCAACATCTTCCCTTTGCGGTGACGAGTCGCCTGGGGACAGGGTACTGCAAACCCCCCAGGGCCCACGGTACCTCCAGGCACGATTCTAGCACGGGTGGGAGGAGAAGGGGGTGAAAAGGGGGGGCTGCAGCTCCCTCCTCCCCTCCCCACTGGGCCTGCACGTGCCTGTCACAGATGGCTGCCTGCCTCCCGCCCCGCGGCTCTCGCAGCTCTTTGGCGGGAGGGTCCACGGGGCAGGGACCTCCCGGTGCACGTCCGCAAAGCCAGTTCCAGTGCTGGCCACGGCACAGCCCACGCCGGCGCGGTGCGGAGCCACAGCGAACGGCAGAGGTGCAGCTGACAAGCGCTCGGAGCACCGGGGGGGGAAGGCAGGTTTCCCTCCTGCCCCCTCCCTGAGCACCACTGTAGCAAAACAGACCCCGTCTCCCTGGGTTTTCTGCTTCCCCACTGGCTGCTGCAGAGCCAAGACTAACCGAGAGCACATTGCTGGCTGCCGTCACCTCAATTAATGCAGCCCTGCTTGCTTTAGCAATTACCTGCCAGTGGCTTGCAGCCCACTTCCAGCTGAAGATCTTGCCAGCCTTTACAGCTGACGAGCAGAAGTGGGGAGCAGACATGGAGGGCACCTTCGTTCAGCCTTGCCCGGATCCTGGATGCCCTGAGTGCTGGATGCCCTCTCCGCCAGAGACACCTGCACGCCCAGCACAGGCACCCGGGACTAGGACGGGGACCAGCTGGCCACCAGAGAGCTCGAGGCGAGTGCATTAGCCCCTGGCTAATGGCTCCAAGGAGCAAAGTCACCCTGGCCAGAAAAGTGTGGCACGGCTCTTGGCACAAGCACAGCTTTTGTGGCTGTCTCCCACGCTCACGGTGAAGCTCTCCATCAGGAAAGGATGTCAGTGAGAGCAGTGCTACAGTCCCCCACGGCCACCAAGTGCTGGTACGCCAAGCCCATCCCGAAAACCCTTCCTGGCCTGGAGGTCAGCTCGCCATTCGCCCTGTGTCAGCTGAAGTAGTCATGTAAAATAGAGTCACAGAGACAAACATTATTCCAGGAGAGGGAGAAACATCGCCAGCCTTCTCCAGAGGGCAGCAGCGGCAGCGGAGATTTAAACGGCCGCAATACAATTTCCTCAAGACGTTTGAAACTGTTACCCGGCTTCGCTTCTAAACTAGTTAGAGCTCTTTACACAGCATTAGTATTTGCTCCACACTGTAGCAGGGTCTCGCCACCCTTAACTCTGTCGGCGCAGTTTCCCCTTTGGCTGTGCACGCATGAGGGCTGCGCGTGCGTACGCGTGTGCACCGAGCCAAACACCTCTGTCGCTAAATACCAGAGCTCCTTATGGCTACCCAGGTCTTACAATTTTGCTACTGATTGCCACGACCAGGAAGCTTTAGATAAGAGGTTTGCAGTACCTGTGCATCCCAGGATGCTCCTGTGCCACGGGATTTCACGGTCCCCGAGCCAGCCTGCAGGCTGGGGAGCAGCTGAGAGCAGGCTGCTGATGTGCTGTCCTTCTCCCCCCGTCAGGCAGGGAACGGACTTTAAGAAGCAGCTGTATTTTCACAGAAAGCTGTCACAGGACCATTAGGCAATAGCTCTTTGAAGGGTGATGCCCATCAGGTCTTCTTGGCTTTATGGGGATGGTGGTCCTGGTAGCATGCATCCCCCCTGGCATGGAGAACAGCGGGTGATGGGGCTGAGCGTGGTCCTACAAGCAGCCATGCTCCCCTCAGCCCTGTCCTGGCCCGCTGGCGAGTGGAGAAGCTCCATGCCTGGCTCTGGGGATGGGAGATCTCTGCAGGAGGCACAGACCCTGGAGAAAGCAGCCTCAGAGAGAGCACCAACAGCCTCCATCCTCGTGGTGAGCACCAGCTCCCACCAGCCCAGCTGTCCTGGCCACCCATCAGGCAGGCAGCTGTGCCAGCCTGGGACCTGGCTGCATCCAGGGGACAAGAGGCCGTGAGGCTGTCCTTAACCTCTCTGCATTTGGAGTGGTGTGGTTATCGAGCGGCTGGCGTGCTCTGTCCCAAAAGAGGCCGGAGGCAGTGCTGGCCCTGGGGTTCTGGGCAGCAGGGTACCTCGGGAGAGGCAGCAGCAGGGCCCTTTTCGATGGCAGCATGCTGTGTCCCCAGGCAGGGAGCTCCAGGCTACCTGCCGAGCGTGGCAGGCG
>NW_010545986.1:4810-5786 GCF_000687285.1 Phaethon lepturus
AGCCGAAGAGATGCTGCGTGCATTTGCTATGAGATGGGAGCACCAGGCTCAGAGGTGCAGCAGCTGGGCTTCCCGCAGCAGGGTTTGGCTGGAAGCCCCAGCAGACCGGTTTACACAAGCACCAGGGTGCTTTCCAACCAGCAGCCCTATGTGCCTCGTCCCTACCCCTCTCATGTCAAGAAGCTAGACCTAAAAGGGAAATGTCAGCTTCATCTACCTCTGAGGGGCTGATGCTTACCGTTGCCAGTGCTGTATGGAGGAGTCTCATGCATTCTGGGTGTCGGGATTGCGGTGGGCCAGGTAGCAGGGGACCGACCCTGGGGCATCACGGCGACGGCTGGGGCTCACGTGGTGCAGAAAGGCAGCGTGTCCAGCTGGGCTGCTGAGCCACGTGAGGCTGCAGAGCCAACCGCGCCAGACCAGCCGGCACTCCGAAGAGGCTCTTCTCCTGATCCGTTTTCCACACCTTCCCTGCCAAGGATTTTCTTGGTGGCCTCCTGGCCAAACATGGACCGGGTCTCGGTGCCACTGCCTGGGAAGGCTGCTGCCCGGCGCTGCTGGCAGAAAAAAAAGCGTGGGGGGCAGCCACACGGGGCGGGGAGGAGGGCCCGGCGGCGACCGACGTACCTTGACAGCCTCGCTGGGCTGGCTGCTGAGTGTGCGGTTGTGTCTGACAGGCCTGTGCTGGCACCAGATTGATGTCCTTTTTGTTCCTGATAAGGATCCGAAGTCTCCTCTGGGTTCCAGCAGCAATTCTTTTATCCTTCCTGATTGTGGCATCCGTGCTCCTGGAGTCCCCGGAGATGCATCAATCGCGGAGCTGCAGGCGCCGCGGCTGCTATCGGTAGAGATGATGGAAAAGCTACAGGAGCAGCTGTCATTTCTCCCTGTTTGCGTTTTGTTCTCGGGCTATCAGCAGGACGTTTTCTGCCAGACACCTATCAATCTGCCATGGCGGAGCCCAGCCTTGTCTGTG
>NW_010545986.1:5820-6164 GCF_000687285.1 Phaethon lepturus
GTGCGCCCGGCCCGCTGCCGTCGGGGGCGGAGGGAGCCGGCGCAGGGCTCCGTCCTGGGGCTGGGGGAGCAGGCGAGGCACTGGGATGCAGCGGGGGACCTCTGTGCTTGGGCTGGCCCCACGTGGCATTTCCTGCTCCGTTCCTTAGGGCTTTGTTTCGGCAGCCCCCGGCTCTGGGACAGCTGAGGTGTGCCCTGCAGGTCCCAGGAGACGAGGGAGAGAAGGGCACTGGTGTCCGAGAGCGGGAAAATCCATCCCAACCCCTGAGCGAGGAGGAGCAGAGGGGCACAGCGGCAGGCCGTGCGGCAGCCGAAGGGCCCGGGGGGAGTGGAGCCCCCCGGGAG
>NW_010545986.1:6242-10919 GCF_000687285.1 Phaethon lepturus
GTGGGGGTTGCCCCGTCCACCTTCTGCCATGCTGGGCTCCCCCCAGGAGTGCTGCCCTGGCAGGAGCCGCAGCCCCGGACAGGGTGAGTCAATCCCATCCCTGGGGCATCAGGGCTGACAGCACCCGGAGGAGGTGGTTACAGGGACATTAGTGGCAAAGGACACCTCTCTTAGCCCCAGGTAATGAGGTAGAATACCCCAGATGAAAAAAACGAGGTTTGATTTGCCTTGTGCTTCCTCAAATTCTTTTGAATTTTTGATGGCCTCCGGGTATGCGTAAGAAGACTCATGATTCAGATTTTAGTAAGCCTGGGCAGCAAGACCTCCAAATATATTTCATTTCAGAAGGAAGCTTCCAGAGAACCATGGAGCAAAGAGGGCTGTGGAGTCTGCAATGTCCCCAGACACTCCAGCGCTCTGCTGCCGGCGTTACCTGCCCCCAGGACAGCAAAGGGAGCAGCTCCAAGCCCTCAGTGCTCAGCATTTAGCTCACTCCCCTCCGTGATGGCTAGAGACAAGATAAAGACAGGCACCGAGTCCCATTTAATGCCACTTTCCATCCATCACGGAGCTCACAGGCTGTGTCTTGCTCCATTACTTAAAACCCTCAGGGCGAGATGAGGCCCCCCCCGCCCTGCCGCCCAGGAGTCAGAACCAAAACCAAGCACCTGCAGAAACCCAAGTCCTCCCTCCCAGCTGGCCAGGGAAAATCACTGCCCCCTCTGCTCCTTGCAAATGGCTGGAGGAGGATGCGGTGCCCGTCCCAGAGCCAGCAGGCACCCGCCAGCCGGGACCAGCACCGCTGTCCCTTGCCCTCCACCCTGTCCCGCCGGTGCTTTCACATCCTTGGGTGCTGGGCTTTCCCCTTCATAAGAGACTGCTTCCCTTCCTTCCCCAGCATCGGCTGTGCTCCTTGCTGTCGGTGCCCCTCACCAGCTCCTTGCCACGTGCCCCTCACCAGCTCCTTGCCATCAGTGCCCCTCACCAGCTGCGCCCAAGCCGAGGCCCCAGGAATCCCAGTGCTCTGCCAGCAGGTCAGAGGAGATGCCCCGTTTCCTTCTGCAAGGCTGAAAACCCCTGATGTGGTCAACATTTGCAAGCAGACATGTGTGGGTTTTTTATGGTATCTTCAGCGTCTGTTTGCTCCTGGTACGGCTGACAAGTGTGATGGGACGGTCGGTGCCACGGCAGAGTGGCTGGCAGCGTGCTGCAGGGCCAGCTGGTCGACCCTGCCCCTTCAGATGGAGCTGCGGCAGCTCCTGGTTTCGCTCCGCGGGGTGTCCCGGTGTTTGGGCTGGCTGGCACATCGACGCTGGGGCACTCACCCCTTCGCTCATGCTCCTGGGTTGGTTGGGGTATCTTCAGGCAGAGGTGAAACATCCCAGACACCAGTTGGGAGAGCAGACTATTCTTAAGATGTTGTTTCTTTATCTTCCCCCCCCCCCCCAAACCCCAAGCTTCATTTATCTCGAATGAGTGACATATGCTGCTTTTGGTGGAAAACCTCTGTTTTCTGCCGCACTTGGGCTGGGACTGCCACAATGGCCCCTAGCTTTTCTTCCTCAGGCTAAAGCATCTTCTGTCAAAGCCAAGAGCTGATTGCCCTGCTAGGTACCACATTGGACAGCCTCTCTCCTGCTTGTGCAGGGTGATCAAGCCGTCCCAGCGTAGCGGGCTCTTCGGCTGCAGCCTGTTCTCCTGGGGTGCCTGGAGTCCAGTTCCATGTTAATCTGACTCCCTGGTGAAGCTTTTCCATCCAAGCCTGTGTTACAGTGGTGCTAATTAAACAAATACATCTCAATTCCGATGAAAATCTACATGTAAATCCGTGTGATGCTTCACAGCAGGCTGCGTTTTAGCAGTCAGCTCTGCAATCTCTTATGCCTCCTTGGAGGTGAGGCATGAACCTTAATGGGAGCTGAAACCTCCCAAGCCCTCCTGCTTGGGAGACAGCACTCCTACTGTCTTCACACCCTGCCAAACCCAGCTCTTCCTCCTTGCCTCCCTGCACAGGGCTGCCTGCCTGGTCAGGCACTGGTTTCTCTGGGCATCTCATGGACTGAGCCTTGCTTTCGCCTGGCGCAAGAGCCGGAGATCGGCTGCCTCTTCAGCTGGGATGAAAAACCCAGGTACGAGGTAAAGGCTGAGCCATGCCAGTCAGGCCCAGCGTGCAATGCCCAGGGGCTCCAGAACAGGACCTGGTTTTTGCACGACACAGCCTGACTGTGCCACCCCGTCACCGCATCTCTTATTATGCTTATTTACTTTCCTCTCTTCTCTGGCGAATGAGCAGAACGTAGAGAGAGAGAGGGCTTTTTTACCTGTTTATAGACTCAAAGTAATTAGAAATAGAAAGATTGCCTACCTTTTTTGGTGAAGATAAACTTCTTGAGAGACAGCCTTTGTGCATATTGAATACCGCTCTTGAAGCTTCCTTCTACTGCTACCAGGATGCACGCTGCATGTGAGATATATCAAAGGCAATATAATATGGCTGAGATGCTATAGGGGGTACTATGAAGTATACCAATGACATTTTCATCTTGGGAAAATAAAGAGAGAGTGAAAAAAAATCTGCTTAAAATTCCTGCCCGAGAAGATGAATTTGTAAATGGGTCTGATCACGGTGGGGAGCTCTCTGGGGGCACTGCCAGCTGAGGTTACCCCCCTCTCCTTCCCACCACGGCTCCTCCAGCGCTGGCCTGAGCACCAGCGGTGCTGGGTCTCCTACTCCACCACCAGCGTGGGGCTCGATAGCATTTAAGCTCTCCCCCCAAATACAGAGCTTGGACAGGGTGCTGCTGCTGCTGCTGGTCTCTGCTCAGCCCGCTGGGGAGGAGGACAGCGGCTGGCTCCTTACCTTCCGCCAACGCGCTCCAAGCATTCCCGCTCCCTCCACCGCTCCATCCCTGTACTTCGTTAGCTCTGTGCCCATTGCAGCCTTGGGTGGCCCGAGGTGACGGTGCTCCATGCACTTCCCCTGGCCTGGCAGCCTGTGCTCCGCTACGTGTCCCTCTGAAGGTGTGGAGGACTTGAACAGCCATGGACACATCCTGCTTGCTCACCCCCATCCCCTCCCATGCCAGACAGCCCCGGGTGCCATGGGTTCTGGATCTGCCCGGGCATCCCCTGAGCTGGATGGACGCTGCGCGAGGGCAAGCAAGGCGGGCTGTGCTCCGGGTGCTGTGGGGGGATGCCGGCGTGGTGAGCGTGCCGCCGCGGGAAAGCCCTCCCTGGCCAGGGCCGCTGCCCTCGGCTGTGCCCCCTGCCCAAGCTCAGCTCCCCCCCGCCTTGCACCCACGTGCCCCCCGGCCGGCGCCCCGAAAAATGGGAAGACTCAAACCGGCACCAAGATGCAAAAGCGCAACAGTGATCATCCGTGGTGGCTGTGTTACCGTACTGAAGGGTCTTGTCCGTAACCCCCACCCTGGGAGAGGCAGACGTTTCCTCCTTTTACCCTGTTTTTTCCCCAGTAGCTAGGAACCAGGGGAAGTTTCCATCTGTCTGCACCATCTTGGAGATTTTAATCATCAGCCATGTGCCGGCTTGTCCATCTGGGGCTCAACCTGCCACGGCAGTGGGTCCGCAGCAGAAGGCACCGAGGAGAGAGACCCATGGAAGATGCTCCTGTGCCCCAACCGGGTGGAACAGTGGTGCTGATCTGCACGGCTCCTGGAGAGATTTGCCGTGGTAGGGCAAGAAGGGAGTCAGTGCACCCCCCCCCCCTCCCACCCGTGGGGCACAGGCAGAGGCATCATGTGTCAAACCTGCAACGAAGCTTTGCCTTGTCTTCTGCAACAGGAGTAGCCCAGCTATGTCCCAGTTAAATGAGGTTTAACTGCAGTTAAATCCTGAGGTCGTGGAAACCGGGAAGAGAGCCCCATTTGGAGATGCTGAAGCCATCTGAGACAGCGTCACTGCTGCTCCTCCGAGGGAGCATGTCCTGCTCCAGCCCACGTCCTGCTCCCAGGAGCTGTGTCGGTGTGTCCCAGCCATGACACAGGCCCTCGGGGCAATCCGGGAGCTCGTGTGTTTCCAGCTCCCCGCATCCCTCTCACCTCCCCATCACAGCAAAGCGAAGGCCATTTTACCTCCCTACCGGGCCAAGACCTCTTTAAGCTCCTTGGAGGGAGGCACCCGGCAGGGCTGCCGTGAGTCAGAGCTTCACCTGCTGTGGGCACACATGGGGCAGACCACCAAACGGCATCCCCCGCGCCCTGCAGGAGCTGTTGCCTTCAGACATCCACACTCCCATACCAGCCTGTGAATTCCTCTCTGGCCTCCTGGGCTTGGCCGGCAGCAAACCCATGGCCTCGGGCTCCTGCAGCTGCAGAGATCTCCTGGGGCTTTTTTCTAACCAGTCACCGAATCGCACAGTCGGCCAAGAATGTGGGATGGGGGAGAGATGGGTGGGCGCCATCCCCGCCGCCCACATCCCCCTTCCCTGCTCTCTCTCAAATCCGCCCTGCTCCTTGGCACCTCCGCCTTGTACCACGGCTAAGCAGCTTAACTTCTTACCACAATCCATGCTCCGGAGCAATTAGCCAGTGAAAAACGTGGATTTTAATTGCCCCTGTGATTCACCGAGCCTGGACAGTGTAATTAAAATTCGTTCTCAGACACAATCAACCAGCCACGGAGAAAACCCCTTCTTCTTATTTGCGTGGCTGACGAACC
>NW_010545987.1:0-230 GCF_000687285.1 Phaethon lepturus
CAGAAGCCCCCCCGATCCCCTCCCAGAGCCCCCAGTACGCCACAGAGCCACCCAGGACCCTCCAACTTCCTCCAACACCCTCCTCAGAGCCCCCCCAGTACCCTCCCAGAGCCCCCCAGTTCCCACGTTTGCGTTAAGTCAAAATATTTCTTCTCCTTCGTCGCGCGAGGGTCTCGGCCCACCAGCTCTTCGCTGGTTGATGACGTTGTCGCGGAAGACACGGCGGGGGT